>NC_079459.1:20707579-20754943 GCF_903798145.1 Danio aesculapii | reverse complement strand
TCTCTTATCAGTTAAACCGCTGTAAACAGCTACAATCTTCAGCACTGTAGTGTCTCTCAATGCGTGTCTCTCTATGCAGCCGCTTTCCGTGTGTTCTACATTTCAAATAACCAACTCGCTTAAGTAATGTGAACCTTTCATATTACTTACACATGCTTCTGTGAAAGTAGGGCTGCACGATTTATCGAAAAAATATCACGATCTCGATTAGACCCTACACATGATCTTAATTCAGCTTTTTCTACGATTCAGCCAATTATATTTTCAAGGTCAGGAGAGAAGCAAGGCAGTCGCACAAATCTTCTGCTGTTGTAGAGCTGTCTACAATCAACTGTTGTAAGCGTTTGTATGAGAACGAGGGCTATGGCACCTGTTTGGGGGATCATAACAGGTTTATAAGACTGGGGCTGGCGGGCACGCCGTTACAAAACCGCCCAAATTTACACTAACAGCCCATGTCATTTTTTACCCACAAAAATTCAAAACCGCCCAATCTGGCAACTTTGCCGAGAACGCACGCGTGCCCTATTTTAGTGAACAGAAGCTGCACAGGCTGTGGATAACAGGTAATGAAGTTGTAAATAACGTTCAGTTTGTTGCACAGAGCAATCGTTTGAGGGCGGTGCGGGAGGTTTGATTTGCATGTGTGTGTGTTTTTTTGCTTACAGTGAAAGCAGCCATGAGCCGCACTCGGAAGTGAAAGTGAAACCTGTGCGCACATTATTTAAATGATCATATCGCATTTTACAGTTATGATTACGACAAACATTTGATATTTTTTCTTTCATAGCGAACACAAAGTCTTGTGCATGAAAATACATGTTTACTGTGTCAGTATAACAACCCTAGCCTATATATACTGTTGAATATAATGCAAGAAGGAATCTGATAATGAAAATTCAAATTTTACCAGTAAAACACAAATGGTCTAAAAATGTTGTCAATAACAGATGACAAGCACATGTCTTAAACATAATAAATCAACTTTATATTTATGAATAGTTATATTCTGATGTCATCATTTTACTGTGAATTAACAAACAGGACATATTGAAAGTCTGTTCAAGTCCACCATAATGACTGTACAAATTTAGCATTTTAAGCAACAGTATACCTACACACAGGCCTAATATTACTATTGTTGTTTTACCATATGTTTGAGAATTAACAATAATAATAATCTTATTTTACATTTCCAGAATCGTGAGAAAGAATCGTGATCTTGATTTAAGCAAAAAACAAAATCGTGATTCACATTTTTGCCAGAATCGTGCAGCCCTATGTGAAAGACACTTGTCAGATTTATTTTTGAGAGCAGGCGTGAGCTGTGTGTTCTTCATTTCTGTCTGATTCAGGCCGCTAACGCTGCTAACAGCTGCTCTGACTGGACTATTTAATCAGCCCAAAAGCACATGCTTGTAGAGGAGTGACGTGGAGCCAATATCACGGCACATTATGTTAGCGCAGAGCCTCTTGAGGGCGGGCCTTTCGGAGGAACTAGGAAATATGACAGTCGTTTTCATGTTAGCTGAGGAGCTGTATATAATCAAAGTAAGATATATGAAGAAATAACGTGATTTTCAACAAGTGAAGCATGAGCACACATTGCTTTGCATCTTAAAAACACAACCAAGCCTTAAAAATACACTGTGGACCACCCCTTTAAAATTTAACATTGCGTGTTGTAGGACACAGTGTAATTCTCTGTCTTGATGAAATTATATTAATTATATGCTATTGGTTATAAAGAATATAGCATACAATTCTGCAGTAATGAAAAATGTCTTTATTAAACAGTTTGACAAATAAAAGATATTAAATCTCTCAAGATTGCAGTCAGAATGATCACATTTACTTAATACTTTCCAAATGGATGATCTTTCATTCAGCTATAAAAGTGCGAATTTATATTTTATTGAAAATGTTTCATCACTTAATAGCTTCAATAGTTTTTAATCAGCAAGTAAATGTAAACAGAATGAAAACTTTTGTCTATCTCTTTAAACTGTCTCTTTAAAGCAGTGGTGCCCAAACTCGCTCCTGAACGGCTGGCATCCTGCATAGTTTAGCTCCAGCATCTTTCAACACACCTGCCGGGACGCTAGTATGCCTGAAAACGAGCTTGATTAACTGGTTCAGGTGTGACAGATTGGGTGGAACTAAACTCAGGACCAACTTTGGGCACCCCGATTTAAAGTGTGTACCTGTTGAGACATTCTCTTTTGCGTTACGTTGATTTACTTTTCTTTTAATTTGATCCGTTCATGGTTGCCTGCGTTGTTTAATTTCCTTGGTTCCTTTTATTTTTTTGTTTGTTAGTGTGGTCATTGATTGATTAGTGTCTGCACCTGTGTGTGTGTATATTTATATATATAGGCTTGTCTTTTTAAGCTGTTTCTCTTTCAGTTCATTGCCAGAACTTGTCTGCTGTGTGCTTGTTTTGCATGCTTCTAATTCTCAAAGAGAAGTTTGAGTTTATTTTTGGTTTCAAGACCGATGTATTAACTTTGTGTTTCTGCTACCAAACGTCACACTTATGTTTTCATCACATTTTGTTCAAATGCATTAAATCAAAATACAATAAAATCAAAGCAAACCAAGCCTTTTAAATAAGCAATCTCAAAAGTGTGGCCTTTGTAAAGGATTCAGGTAGGTTTTTGTCATATCTGTATGCGTTGTATTGCTATTGTCTGATGTATGTAAGAAATATGGTTATTTAACTTTACCAAAGAGCTACACGTGGTTAGCACTGTCACCTCACAGCAACAAAGTTTCCTTCAGGTGGTCCGGTTTCCCCCACACTCCAAAGACATGCGTTATAGGTAAATTGGGCAAGCTAAATTGTCCATAGTGTGTGAATGAGTGAGTTTATGGGTGTTTCCCAGTACTGAGTTGTGGCTAGAAGGGCATCTGCTGCAAAATATATGCCGGAATAATTGGTGGTATATTCAACCAAATTCTGTAAACAGTGTTACATTTTTAAATGATGTATGTAATGCAATGATAATGAAAAACCTGCATGCAACTTTAATAAGTTAAAGAAAGTATAGACTGTTTTATCATGCCTGGTGCTTGACTCACATTTGTTTTCCTTTTACGACACTGGTTTTGTCTGGTATGTCAGATACACCCAAACATCATCATTAAAATATGCTAAACATTATGAAATCCAAGGTGACCCAGAACTTGTCAAACACTACATTAACCTCAACATTTGCCTCAGGACAGTAACATTCCTTAGTTAAGTGTCTTCACACATAGGTACTTTCTGTTAGCATTTACTGCCAACGGAACGGTGATTTAAGTGACTTTGAACGTGGCATGGCTGTTGGTGCCAGACGAGCTGGTCTTTCAGAAACTGCTGATCTTCTGAGATTTTCACGCACAACCATCTCTAGGGTTTACAGAGAATGGTCTGAAAAAGAGAAAATATCCACTGAGCAGGAGTTCTGTGGGCGCAAATGCCTTGTTGATGTCAGAGATCAGAGGAGAATGGCCAGACTGGTTCGAGATGATAGAACGGCAACAGTAACGCAAATAACCACTCATTAAAACCGAAGTATGCAGAAGAGCATCTCTGAAAGCACAATTTGTCAAACCTTGAGGCGGATGGGCTACAGCAGCAGAAGACCACACCGGGTGCCACTCTCCTAGGAACAGGAAACTGAGGCTACAATTCACAAAGGCTCACCAAAATTGGACGTTGGAAGTTTGGAAAAAGGTCGCCAAATCTCAGTCCAATAGAGCACCTTTGGGATGTGGTGGAACATCATGGATGTGCAGCCGATAAATTTGCAGCAACGGCATCATGCTATCATGTCAACCTAGACCAAAATCTCTGTGGAATATATTCAGTAACTTGTTGAATCTATGCGACAAAGGATTAAGTCAGTTCTGAAGGCAAAAGAGGTTCAACCCGGGACTAGTAAGGTGTGCCTAATAAAGTGACCGGTTAGTGTAGATATGTATACAAATATATGCCACATACTGATCCCTTTTCCATCTTGAAATGGTCAACATGTTTGCACTCATTGGGTTCTCCAAGATGCAACATCACTCCATATCCTCAGGAATTCAAGATTCACATTCCCCAAAAGATTGGTTCACTTTTTTGAGAATGTGCTGATTTGTATTTTTACGCACATTCAATTAATTTATTACACGGCTCTTTGGAACACTTATATTCTTATTGGTCAGTCACAGCATTCGAAGATAAGTTGTTTCAAAATAACAACCACTGAAAATAGTAACACAGACTCATCTGGGTTCTTCGAATCCTCTTGACCTTCAGTGAATACATTTACATCCATATACATACATCCACATATATAATTATATGCTTCTCAGTCACGCCACTGTTTTTGACCATATTTGGTGCCATCTTGTCACTGAAAAATACGTAGGTTAGTGTATGCCCTACTCATCTCATTTCTATCAGGCTCAGCACAATGTTTTGTGTCTAATTTTTATATTTTGTGGCAAGTAGCTGTGTAATAAGTGGGACAAAGTACATCCAGATGGTTGTTGTCAGAATAGTACTGTGTCCTAACTATACGAGATGTCACAAGATTCCAGTGACAAGCATTTTGTCTTTCTGCACCAAATGCAATGTGGAAAACAGAACAGAAACATTTAAATTCCAAAGCATTGATAGATTATAATCTAATGAATACATATTTAACATTATTAAAAGTACATAGGCTGAGTGACTGATGTGGTTTGAGTGACAGTTCTGACTTTCATTTTCAAACTGTCTGCTAGTTATTTTATTTTCAAGGTCTGTAGTGAACTATCTGCTGCTGCTTTCAGTAGTATGGCAATAAATGTAACATATAATGATATTTAAACGCACACTGGTAGCATTTCACAATGAGCAAAACACATAATCGGTACCTGAGGTGATAATTGCCATAATAAAATATGCTGTTGTTTTGCCGCGATGTGGCATAAAATAGAAACCGCTTCAAAAATTCGCTGATGATTAAGACAAAAACTCATTTTAACATGGAACAGATACCTTTCATCACGTTGGATCCAATTTAGTTAGGATAGTGTAAAGCCTTTCAGGTTTATGCAACATGTAGATATTCCTGGCTGGCTATTTTCTGCGATAACAGTAGGATGGATGTGTTTTATCCCTTACAGAGTTGACAAAATATGGCTGTTGATTTACATCCAGAAAGTTGGAGTTTCTTCTTAACAGGTATGTTTATAGTAAGTTTTTTGCCACATGCTAGCTCTTTTAAATTCACGTATTGCTTTTATAAAATACCAAGCCATCAAATCAAGTACAGCTCAACCAATTGCAATTAATATTTGGAATGATCTCTTTATAAAGATACACCCAAACAAGGCAAGGCAAGTTTATTTATATAGCACATTTCATACACAGTGGCAATTCAAAGTGCTTTACATAAACAGGAATAAAAGAAACAAGTATTAGACAAATAAAAACAAATAATAAAAATGGTAAAATAAAAAAAATAATAATAATAAAATAAATAAGCATAAAAACAGATAAAATGTGTTATAAAAAATGAAAAAGAAGAGAAAAACATAATAGTGCGGTCTGTCGGACGTAGCACAGTGCTCATTCAGTAAAGGCACAGCTAAACAGATGTGTTTTCAGTCTCGAATTGAATGTGCCTAATGTTGGAGCACATCTGATCATTTCTGGAAGCTGATTCCAGCAGTGAGGGGCGTAGTAGCTGAAAGCCAATTCACCCTGCTTTGACTGAACTCTTGGAATTTCTAGTTTATTTGATCCTAAAGATCTGAGTGATCTGTTAGGTTTGTATTCAGTGAGCATATCTGTAATGTATTGAGGTCCTAGGCCATTTAGTTATTTATAGACCAGTAATAATACTTTAAAATCTATTCTGAATGTAACTGGGAGCCAGTGTAAAGACCTGAGCACAGGTGTGATGTGCTCTGATTTTCTGGTTCTGGTCAGAATTCTGGCCGCAGCGTTCTGGATGAGCTGCAACTGTCTGACTGTCTTTTTGGGAAGGTCAGTGAGGAGGCTGTTAAAGTAATCCACCCTGCTGCTGATAAAAGCATGAACAAGTTTCTCTAAGTCCTCACTGGAAACAAAGCATCTAATTCTTGCAATGTTTTTGAGAGATGATAGTATGCCGATTACTGACTGCTTTGAAATGACTATTGAAACTCAGATCTGACTCCAGAGTCACACCAAGATTCTTGACCTTATGTTTTGTTGTTTGACCCTTAGAGCCAAGGTACGCATTCACCTTGAGAACCTCATCTCTGTTCCCAAATGCAATCACTTCAGTTTTCTCTTTGTTTAACTGAAGAAAGTTTTGGCACATCCAATTGTTAATTTCATCAATAAATTGGCAGAGGGTGTCAATGGGGCTGTAGTCATTAGGCAGTAAGGCTAGGTAAATCTGAGTGTCATCAGCATAGCTGTGGTAGGAGATTTGGTTCTTTCTCATTATTTGGCTCAGAGGGAGCATATAAAGGTTGAACAGGAGTGGTGCCAGAATCGAGCCTTGTGGGACTCCACATGTCATGGGTGTCCACCTCGACCTATGGTCACATATACTGACATAGTAACCTCTCCCTTCAAGGTAAGATCTGAACCATTTGAGGACCGTCCCAGACAGCCCAACCCAGTTTTCCAGCCTATCCAGAAAGTATGCTGTGATCGACAGTGTCAAATGCAGCACTAAGATCGAGCAGTACCAGCACTGTTAGTTTGCCTGAATCTGTATTTAGGCGTATATCATTGATTATCTTTATAAGAGCGCTCTCTGTACTGTGATGTGGTCTGAAACCAGATTGAAAATTGTCTAAACACCCCTTGAAGTTTAAGAACTTGTTAACCTGGTTAAAAGCAACTTTTTCAATGATTTTGCCAATGAAAGGGAGATTTGAGATGGGCCTGTAATTGCTCAATAGGGTGTTATCCAGGTTGCTCTTCTTCAAGAGGGGTTTAACAACTGCAGTTTTAAGTGAGTTAGGAAAAATCCCTGAGAGAAGTGAAGCATTTACCACTTTTAGAAGATCCATTTCTAAACAGGTAAACACCATTTTAAAGAACGATGTGGGGAGCGTGTCAAGACTGCAGGTTGATGTTTTCATAATTAGCACGATCTCTTCTAAGATTTTACCATTAATTGCCATGAAATCAGACATAATGTCTGATTTCTTAAGTTGTGGTTGAGTTAGTCTGACGTCGACACAACTTGGCTGATTGGATGAGCTGATTGCCTTTCTGATATTATTGATCTTGTCAGTAAAGAAATGAGCAAACTCATTACATTTGCTTTCAGAAAGTAGTTCACTGGGAATCCGACTGGGGGGGGTTGTGAGTCTCTCTATCGTTGCAGAGTTTACGAGCATTATTTACGTTGCTGTTTATAAGGCTTGAAAAGAAAGTCTGCCTAGCAGTATTTAGTTCCATATTAAAAGCACGAAGACTGTCTTTATAGATATTATAATGGACTACTAGTTTCGTCTTTCTCCACATACGCTCAGCTTTTCTGCACTGTCTTTTCATCAATTGTACTCTTTGTGACCTGGTCCAAGATCCCTTTTGCCTGCTAATCATCTTCTTGGCTTTAACAGGAGCAATGTCATCTATGACATTCTTAACTTTAGAGTTAAACAAATCAAGGAGAGAATCAACAGAGTCTGCTGATATGCTTGGTGCTAGCGATATGGCCTTCATAAACTGCTCATTGGTGTTTTCATTTATGCATCTCTTTCTGACAGAGACAGATCTGTCTTTAGCTGGAGTGATCAATATGTCAAAGAAAATACAGAAATGATCAGATAGTGCAACATCCTTAACAACAGTTGATGAAATGTGTAAACCCTTAGTTATAAGTAGATCAAGAGTGTGTCCACGATTGTGTGTGGGTCCTTGAACATGCTGAGTCAGATCAAAAGTGTTCAAAACAGTCATCAGTTCTTTTACAGCATTGATTTCTGTATTATTAATGTGAATATTAAAATCCCCAGCAATGGTAAAATAGTCAAATTCAGAGGTTACTAATGATAACAGCTCTGTAAAATCATCAATAAAAGTTGGAGAATATTTTGGAGGTCTGTAGATAATGATCAGTAAGATACGTGGAGCACCTTTTTTCACCATACAAGTGAAAATTCCCTTTAAATGTTTTTGATGACATGCTGAATTGTCCATTTTTGTCCTGTGCATGTTTGCAAAATGAGGATATAGTATGAATCCTCTCCTTGGCCGATCTCAAGACATCGGTTTGTTTTCTATTTCTTATTGCATTTCCCTAAAGATAAAACCGAAAACATGACATTAAGTTTCACTGATTAAATCAATGATCATTTGAGCACATTTAGCACCGCAAAGCTAGGTAGCATGAAATATTCAATCGAAATAAATACAATAATGAAATGAATGAGAACCATACCTGAGTGAAGTCCCAGTAAATGCTCATTCCTTTCTCCTCTGCATTTTTACAGTTATGTAAAGCTGGTGTGCTTCCACTACCAGGATCCGTTAGACATCGGTTAGAGTTATAAGTGTGAGATTTAATGCCACCAATGTAGATCTCTCCATTACGGTTGTAGAAACAATACTGTGAAAGAAGATGAAATGATGTAGCTGCTTGCAACAAATGTTAAGAATCACTTATAATACAAGGCTGTTGAATGCTTGATCTTGATTGGGTGATCAACATTCTGAGGTGTGTGATTTAAGGGTCATGTGAAGTGCTTCGAAATGAGCATTTTTGTTCAATGTGCAACGTGATTTCAACTGAAACATGAAGATAGGGCAAACATAGAGTAGATCCTCCCCTTTTTAAAAAAACAGCCAACAGTTATTCACAGATTATCACAGCTCTGCCAAATTCAGCCTTCACATCAAAGCTCCTGAAAGCAAAAAATGTCAAGGTGCTTAAGGATTGGCCAGCCCAGTCACCAGATATAAACATTATTGAGCATGTCTGGGGTAAGATGCAGAAGGAGGGATTGAAGATGAATCCAAAGAATCTTGATAGGAGTCCTGCAAGAACGCTGTCTTTGCCATTCCAAATGACTTTATTAGTAAGTTATTTGAGTCATTGCAGAAATGTATGGATGCAGTCCTCCAAGCTCATGGGGTCATACACAATATTAATTCTTTTTCCACTGCACCATGATTTTATATTCTATACTGTACATTATTTCTGTTAAGTGACAAGACTTTTGTCTAAGCAAAGTCAGACCTTACTGTCCTAATTAAATAATTAACAAACAAGGCATGATCATATTTTATTTAGGTAAATAAGTGTAATCTAAAGACCTTTACCTTTCATATAAACCATTTCTGATACCAAATGATAAACTAGAAGTCAAGTTATTATATGTTGTTCCTAAAACTTAGATAGCCGACAAGTCTTTTGTCAGGTAGTGTATAGATATATTAGACTAACACACTGATATACTAAAATCTCATTTCATGGGGACTTTAAGTAGTTCCAGGAATGTCTTGACCACATTACAGTTCCACATCTCTATGCCCAATGATTTGTGTCATTTTAAAGCCTGCAACTGCCAAATAAATAAAAAAGAAATAAATAAGACAGAAGGCTTTGGATAAGATGCACAAAAAATCTGTACTACACACAAATAACTAGCAAATGTCTTGATATGCATCTGAAAAGATGTGTCTTTAGGGGTGTTAACCATTGTATAATTGAATCCACAGTCTATAGAAATTAATGCACATCCGAGGCTTTGTGTCATAGCAGCATTGTCACCTCAGGTATGAATTTTTTTTGAATAATTCAACAGCCATAATCAATTATTCTTTACATACAGTAAAATATACATATACAGTACCTGAGGCTCATAGTAATGACATCCATAGAGAATAGGCACACTTCCAGGAACTGGTCCTTGATCAATGCAGAAGTTTTCAAGAATGTCATTCTTTAACTATTATGAGGAAAGAAACAGTAGCAGTTCAATGGTAACTAGTTTAGATAGTATCTTCTTTGGGTGGAAATTGTGTATATCACAAGATCATTTTATGCTTACTGCACCATAAGCCATTATGCCGTCCCATCTGTCGAGCTGAGGATATACATTTTCCAGATACCATTTGAAGGGTTTACATTTGAGTTTCTCCCGTAACCGTTTTCTTTCAGTCACATCGCCAATGTCAATCCCATGATCCTTTAGGAAACAATTGTTTTATCAACCAGAATGCAAACATGACTGTTAAAATTGAATGACAATCTAGAAGCAATGCTTACTATTACCGTCAGAGGCAGATTCCAGGCAATATTCACATTGGATTTATATTCATCCATCCAGATTTCAGCCACTCTCAGTGCATTTCGGATCATGGGTTTGCTGAGATCTGGCGAATAAGGCTTATGTGCTCTTTCAATGTGCGCAATCTTTGAACACGGCACCACTTCAACACTCCCACCACAGAGCCAGACCTGATTTAGTTATTGAATATCAAATATCAATTTAATCCAATCACTTTTTATACACATTTTTAACACCACAATGTACAGTAATGACTTACACGTATTCCCAGTTCTACATTTTCACCACCATAAATTGTCATTCCATCATCCAATGCTCCAATTTCTCCAAGGAACTGACGATCAGCAACAAAGATACCCATGACTGAGGGACTCCTAACATTTAAGATTAAAAAACAGTATGAATGATTTAAATTAAAAACTGAATTTAGGAACAAAATAAGCAACCAAGTTAAAAAGCGTTACAGGAGCATTCAAAATGCACTACAGTAAGTAAAACTGTTCTTAAAAGTCGCACCACTTACTTCCCTGGTTCTGATGGGTCATTCAGTTTGTACCATTCTGGCCGGAAGGACTCATACATGCACCAAAGGCTCCAGTCAAAAGCATGAGCAGCAGCACTATAGTTAATAACCTCCAGTGTGTCAAAAAGCACTTTGTCGAACACTGGTGACAACACAGTTGTCTGGTCTGCTTTTAATTCGTGCAAGAAGTGGCTCTGCCCTACAACAACAAAACAGTCAACTGAAAACTTGCAGAAACATTAAAGGCCTGGTATACTTCAAACAATGTTCTTATTTATTCTTTATTTCAGGGCAAAAAGAAGTTCCAAAAGCCTGAGTGACACAGTATACTGTTTTTGAATCTTCCAACACTTCCGCACTTCAGATGTGAAGCACCACCATGACACACTACATTCTTACATTGTTTTCTAGCAATGTTTAGAACTTTAAAAGATGTTGCTTGACACAGTGGCTCTACTTGTCCAGTGTGTGACCCCCACCGAGTCTTTAAAATCTCTATGACAGAAATCATACAGGTGCGGATACATCTGTACCAGCTCTGCTAGTCGAACCTCAAGTATATTCATGTTGCCAACTTGTTGATGTTGTGTTAGATGTTGTCTGACCCCCATGGACATGAGATGCAAATCAATTGCATGTCAAAGAAGGCAGAGTTTAAGGACACACAAAACAATTGTGTAATTGCCACGGTCCAATAGTAGCTTAAAGGTGTTTAGGTGTCAAAACGAACTCTCCCAGAAAGTTTACTTTGGATGAGCTGAGCTGTTTCAAACTGCTGAAACAATCTCAAAACAAACGTAATTTTAGCTGGATTGTTTCTTCAAATTTACATCATTTTAGTTTGTACTGTGATTTTGTTTAGAATACCAGGGCCTTAAAACTGCTGTATAACTAAGACTGTAGTATAATTTACCATTCTTTATGAACTTCAATGTGGCAATCGAGAATGGCGACCACTTGACCTGTGGCAGCTTCCCAGCCTGACATTCCTTGCCTTGGCGAGACCCATCTGCCTTTTGTGTCGCACTTTCTTGATTAATCCAGGTTTGGCTTTGTTAATTAGATCATATATTGTTTAAAGGCAATTGCAGATCCTCTGTAAAGAATTATTACAATAAGTTTAACCTTGAAACTCAGATTGCATAACACAAAACAACTATTAAGAAAACCCCAACATATGGTTGCAAATTATTGTCTGAAAATCCATTGTCTTAATTGTACTGCTTTGAATAAATGAAATATAACAAACACTTTGAGTAAAACTCACCATGAGAGCTGTTGTCGTCTACCAGGACGATCTCCTTTAGCAGATGAGCAGGTGTTTGTCAATGATGCTCTGAATGGCTCTTTTAATGGACTGATAGAGCCTCATTCAGATAAATCAGAATCACACTAATGCTGGCAAGTCCTTAGGGTAGATCTTCAGAGAACATCTGCAATCATAGGACAAAGTAAAATTTTAATTTATATATATATATATATAATATATATATATATATATTCAGTTGAAGTCAGAATTATTAGCCAGCCTGGATTATTAGCCATTATTAGCCTCCTGTTTATTTTTACCCCCCAATTTCTCTTTAACAGAGAGAAGATTTTTTTCAACAAATATAATTATTATTATATATATATATACACAACAGTTCTGTCTGGTTCTTGAATATGATTGCAAATAACAGCACTTCTACAGCCCTCTACAACCAACCCCTGCTGCTGTTGGACCAACAGATGTACTTTGAGACTTTTTTAGTTGCGAATGTAGTTGTTTAGATTATGTTTAAGGATAGCGCCTATTTTAGATATTTATAATTTCGAAGCATCGGATTCAGTGCATCAGCCACCATCAGCCTGTCTAAGCAGACCAAAGAAAGTGACGGTTGACGCTCTGCCACAAATGGCGACAGAGACAGCATAATAAGTCTTTAGGGGAGAAAAAACAGCATTTCTTAGCGCAAATTTCAAACTACAGCTGAACAAATCATTATAAATCAGGTAAGTGACATTCTGAGTCGATCTCTCTCTTTTGTATGTCGTAGTGCTGTATTTATACCACAGAAACTTGTGTTTGCTTTGGTCTGGGTTTTTCGAAGTAATTATTGTGATCTCCCGATTGCAACAGAGAAATACTGTGAAATCTCTGTAGACTGATGGCATTACATATTGTTCAGCCTTATAATCTTAAAATGTGAGCAAAAATGACCTGTTTTGTCATCACTTTAGACATTTTGCAAGAGAATCATCCAAACGCTAGCTCTGAAGTGACATTGTGAACTGTCAATGGTTTCTGCTGTTCTGAGTCAGCTGCAGTAGTGAATGAACAGGCAGAAGAAAGTCGTTCCTCTTACAAAAGAGTTTTTAGGACTCTCCCTGTTTGATTTCTTTTTATACACACAATTATGTTGTCGACTGTTCTATAAACGCAATAACACTTGTAGCAGTGTGATATGGCTGTAATATCGGCACTGGTGAGGGGCAATAAGGCACTCAGCCTCTAACCTCAAGTCAACACATGCCTCCGACCAGTGCCGATATACAGCCTTATTGCACTGCTACTCGTGTGATATATATATGCTCAAAACAATCAAGGGAACACTTAAACAACGCAATGCAACTACAAGTGTTCCCTTTATTTTTTGGAGCAGTAAATATAAGATATATCTAACATATAACTTAAAGAATAATATATAAAAACACACACATATATATAACAGTTTAGGAGTAAGCTTTTATTTTAAATGTTTTATTTAACAAGGACGATGAAGGGGATTGTGCACCCAAAAAAGTTTAATTTGTGCAGAAATGCCATTATGTGACAAGACTGATTGCTTTTCTTTATATGACCTCAATGTCATCAAGAGTCAGATATCATTTTCAGCTGATTTAAAAAAAATTGCCATATCATTGACTTTTACAAAATTTACACATTATATAAATCACCAAAAACAGCAAAAGTCTTCAGATTTTTTATTTATTTTTTGGTAAGTATCTCTAATAAATTGCTCAAGATCAGTTTTTTTAAAACGTTACATTAACACAACTTTCTGTCACTCACCCCTAAAAAAAATGTAAGCATCCATGAAAACATTAAAGAAGTTTGCTATATTTATAATCATAAGCACCAATTTGTCAAATAATAACCTTTTTGAAGCATCATGTGACTTTAAAAGACTGGAGTAATGATGCTAAACTAATGTATCTAATGAAAAATATTACTCCAAAACAGTTACCTGGGGTCTCGGGTATCAGGGATTGTTCTATTCAATGGTAATCTGTTACTGAGGAAAACATTGTATCCAAACTCCTGAAACTGCTTCTCTGCTTCCGTCTGTTCCTCCTCTGTCAGATCAGCTCCCCATGAACTGAAGAGCGGTGAATCCGGATACAGCTTCTTTACCTCAGTTTTCTTTGTAATTTTCTGTCCCACAGCAGCTTTTTTGACTTTTTGACTTCTGACCTCTAGAGCTGAACATATATAACAAGGTATATAACAATTGACTTAATCTTTCAGCCATTGATTTTGTTCTCAAAATGTACGTAAAGCGCACAAACTCACCTAAATCATGAACTTGATCTTCTATTCTCTTCAGTCTTTGAAGAACATTCAGATCTTCTGCCCTTTGTAACCTGTTGCCTTTACTCTTTTCAGGTCTGATAAAAAACATGTACACGAGACTATACAATATGCAACAAATAACTAACACCCCAACTCTTGTAGCAATCTTCATTTTCAAAACATCTATGGTTGTGATTATTAAGTAAAAACCCTTAGCTATAGTATATGAATGCCTGTTCATAAAGTTGTGTCAACAAACGTGTTCACTATCTCTGAGATACGGGAGTGGTTAAAGCAATTGCTGATTTGTAACAAGCATAAAGTCAAAGTTCTCACAGTAAACATCTGAGTTAGAGTTAAAGGGATAGTTCACGCCAAAAAGGAAAATGCACTCACTATTTACACATCCTTAAGCGGTTCCAAATCTTTACGATTTTCTTTATTCTGTTGAACCTGTAACCATTAACTTCCATGGTAGGAAAAGCACATACTATGGAAGTCAATGTTTATAGGTTTTCAGCATTCATCAAAACATCTTCTTTTGTGTTCAACATATGAAAGTCAAACAGGTTTGAAATAAGTGAAAGATGAGTAAATGATGACAGAATATTCATTTTTGGATTAACTATGCCTAATATAATAAATTACAAAGTTTTTTTTTTTTTTTAAAAGAGTAAAGATGTTTAAATTCCCACATAAAAATCCTAGTAGTATTATAGTAAAACATCATATTTTAAACCATACTATACTAAAGTACTTGAAAATAATAATTTGTGGTAATACTATAGTTCAGGAGTCACCAATCTCATTCCTGGAGGTCCAGTGCTCTGCAGTGTTTAGCTCCAAATTGCCTCAACACACCTGCCTGGGTATTCAAGTATACCTAGTAAGACCTTGATTAGCTTGTTCAGGTATGTTTGATTAGGGTTGAGCTAAAATCTGCAGGACACAGGACTTCCAGGAACAAGTTTGGTGATCCCTGCTATAGGTGGTGTGATAATACAACAACTATAGTAATATAAACAACAAAACACTGTACAATCATTTCAACAACTGTAGGATATGTTGTACTACAATACACCACCGTAAAATTGTAGTAAAACTAAGTATACTACAGTATTTATTACAGTTTATCAGTTCACTATACTACAATATGCTGCAGAATTCATTGACAACGTGTTGTAAATCATATAATATACTGTATACAGTATAACACAGTTGACTGTATTTTGCTCCAAAAACATTGCCATAAATGACTATAGTATTTATTAGTAGTGGGTGTTTGTGTTTCTGTATACAGTATACTTGGCTTGATAACATACGCCATTTCAGATAAACTTTTTTGTGAATGAATGACGCTCTCTCTCTCTACCTGTCACTTTGATCTTGTAAAACACCTGCTTCCACGCCTGCTGGTAAGAATGAGTAACAGCAGATGAACACTACGCACCAGTACTCTTATTATATTTTAGGAACTCCTGCAATGTTGAATTTTCTATCAAATTTGAACCAAGCCAATTATAAAATATGGATTCTTATTCAACCATCTGGTATACACAGAACAACTATTCGTCCTTGCTTTAAAAAAATACTAAATACCTCAGTATTCAAGTATTCCCACAAGAAATTATACTTCAGTATACTATAAGATTTACTATAGTAAACTTTAGTTTGTTGTAGTATATATGAGCGTGTGTGATATTGCGTTTATACAACAGTTCGATGCCATGATCGTGTATATAAAAAAGAAAATCAAACACGGAGTGTAAAAATCCTTTTGTAAGAAGAACTACTTTCCTCCGCCATTCATTCACATCTGCAGCTAACCGTTGCTCATTCACTTTAAGAGCTAGTATTTGAATGATTCACTAATGAAATCTAAAGTGATGACAAAATAGCTGATTTTGCTCACATATTTAGATTATAAGGTTGAACGGCATTAAATGCCATACGTTTACAGAGAAATCTCCCAGCATTGCTCTGTTGCAATCGGGAGATCACAATATTACAATGGTATAAATACAGCACTACAACATACTGTAGCTGTAGTTTGAAATTATGCTGTTTTTCTCTTAGGGCTTATTATGCGGTCTCTGTCACCATCTTGTGAAAGAACATCGTCAACCCCATACTGAAAAAAAACGCTTAAACCAGCCTCGGCTGGTTTTAGCTGGTTGACCAGTCTGGTTTTAGAGGGGTTTTTGCAATTTCCATGCTGGTTTCCAGCCATTTCCAGCCTGGTTTTAGCTGGTCAGGCTGGAAAATGACCACCCAAAACCAGCTTGACCAGCCTAGCCAGCCTAGGCTGGTCAAGCTGGTTTTAGCTGGATTTAGCTGGTCATTTTCCAGCCTGACCAGCTAAGACCAGTGTGCACTATAATTATTTTTGGATTAATATCTTTATTAATCAGGAGTCGCCATAGCGCAATGAACCGCCAACTTATCCAGCACATGTTTTCCGCAGCAGATGCCCTTCCAGCTGCAACCCAACACCAGAAAACACCCATACACATTCTCACAAGTACACTTCGGCCAATTTATCTTATTCAATTCACCTATACCACATGTCTTTGGACTGTGTTAAAAACCGGAGCACCCGGAGGAAACGCACACCAACACAGAGAGAACATGCAAACTCCACACAGAAACGCCAACTGACCCAGCGACCTTCTTGCTGTGAGGTGATTGTGCGACCCACATCGCCACTGTGCTGCCCCGCCCTATAATTAGTAAAATTATTTAAGGTCTTAAAATATTACTTAATTACTTAAAACACAAATATCAAAATGGCTTTAAAGGTTAAGAGGTCTAAAAAGTCCCTGAACACTCATACATTTCCTTAGTAATCTAGTTATTATACTAGAGTTAAGTGTAGTACAAATACCACAACAAATTACCACATCGTTGCAATTTACTATGGCATATTTAGCAGAGTAAGGTTCAAAACACTACTTTAATTATTTACCAAGGCAAATTTACTACACGTTCCATAGTAAATTACTCTAAAATACTAAAGTATTTTAAAATATGGGTTATACTGTCACCTTTTGGTTAAACAACAAAATACATTTATGCTTAAGCTCCTCCAGCTTAAGTATATTGCCGGAAAACAGCATGATAACCAACCTGAAAAAATACTACAGTAATTTATAGAAAACACTATAGTGTTTTTGAACCATACTATAGCAAAATACTTGAATTTATTTGTTGGTAATCCTATAGTTAGCATGGTAATACAACAACTATAGTAATATAAACAAATGACCCAATACCGTTTTATGTTTTTTAAAGCTATCAATATTATATTACAATACAGATCACTGTAGTAAAAATAAGGTATATTACAGCATTTCATACGGTTTATCTGTAGCATTCATTAAAAAAGTATTGTAAATACTATAGTATCTACAGTATAATACACTTAACTAGAGCAGTGTTTCCCAACCCTGTTCCTGAAGGCACACCAACAGTCCACATTTTCAACCTCTCCCTAATCAAACACACCTGAATCATCTTCTCATAACATCAGAAGAGACTCCAAAACCTGAAATGAATGCGTCAGATAATGGAGACATCCAAAATATGTACTGTTGGTGTGCCTCCAGGAACAGGGTTGGGAAACACTGAACTAGAGTATAAACTATAAATTACTATAGAGTATTTCATTTAGGAGATATCATGCTAGTATGTGCTATGTAGATATTACATCCCTTGCTCAATTTCAGCCAGGTATTACTCTTCCTAGGACTAAATAAAATCTAACCTTATCAACAAGACTTGTAACTTTTGCTGCTGAATGTTCATTTATTAGTTGAACAGGAAAGAAATATCACTTTTTACACACAAAAAGCAACACATAGTCCACATAATGTTTGCCATCTTTAGTGTGATTAAATAAAAATGGTTCAGCTTTCCAAAGCTTGCCAAGCCAAAACACTTTAAGCTGTTGAAAGTAAAGGATTTTTAATCTCTTAGGTTCTTACTCTAACATTTATCTACTGCTGGTGTTAAATTGGGAATAATAGCGCTCATCTGGAATGTTGGTGTACACATCCTGAAGATGTTTCTTCCTGTGAATGAAAACAGTGTTACACAATAATAAACAGAAGTAACATTAACAATACTAATTCTAGTATTTTTATAATTTAAAAAAATCTAAATTTAGAATTAGACAAAAATATATATTTTTTTATTTTTAGTCAACCAAACTCATTGTAACCCACCGAGCATCATGGACCTGGGCCAGCTGTGAGTTGGCATTGTCCATCGCCCTGCGCAGCTCCTTATTTATGCGTGCTTGTTGTCTTTCCAGCAGCAATGCAGCACGGGCTGAATTCATGCGTTCCTGATGCTCCTGAAGATCCTTCTGCCGTTGTTCCATGTTGGCTCGCTGCACATATTTATTCGATTTTTAACATTAAAATGTATCCGAATTAGTGCTGTCAATGGAGTAAAAGGATTTTCTTTCTCATATTTTTTTTAATTAATTGAATATACTTTTAATATACCTAAATATACTTTTATTTTGCAACAATTCCATATTCAATCTTAAATTTAGAAACGATTTAAATACATCTCCCCTGAGATGTATTTAAAGTTGCAATATATATATATATATATATATATATATATATATATATATATATATATATATATATATATATATATATATATATATATATATATATATATATATATATAAATATAAATATAAATATATGCATATATATATAAAAACACAAACAGGAATTCATTTCAACCTCTCTGCTTTTTTTTAAAAAGATTTATTTTTGGCTTTATTAAGTGGATAGGACAGTATTTCAGACAGGAAGGGAAGTGGGAGAGAGAGAGAGGGGGTAGGGATGGGAAATGTCCTCAAGCTGGGATTCAAACTCAGGACGCCCTGAAGTGCTACTGTACCATATGTCAGCACGCTAACCACTTGGCTATTGCGCCGACATCAACCTTTCTGCTTTAACAGATTTTTTATGCTTATTGGAATCCTTTCATCGGCATCATTCATTTTCATACAAGAAAAATGACAGTAAGAGCTGAGGGATATGCCATAAACATACATTAAACATACATTTTTTTTTTCTTTAGACTACATATTATGTATATTTTAGATTACATTTTACGTATAATTGTATTTATTGTAAATTCTTTCTTAAAACTCTACTTCATGTATTAATATTATATGTTAGGCACCTAGGGTCTGAGAGTAACATAATTTCGATTCTCTATATGTCCTGTACATGTGGTTGAATTGACAGTAAAGCTGACTTTGACTAAACATTTATACTCAATGGTCTACATGTGTTTGTTGCCTCATTACAAACATACACAAGGAATTTCAAAAATATACACGTTAAACTAATAAATGATACATTTAAACAGATTTTACGACTCTTTGGGGAATCATTTAATACATTTATAATTTGTATATCCCGCTCTATTTCAAAATAAGAGTCCTGTATACATATTAAGGTCCAATCCCAATTATACTCCTTAGCCTTTATTCTATATTTTATAAATGTAGCTGGTGTATTCTTGGTTTCTAATGTGGTCCTGAAAAATCTTCAGCCCTTCCCTTTAGCCATATGCTCTCAAGCTAAAGAAAATTAACCCCTACCCCTTCAGTTCACAAAATGAGGGGTAGGGATGTGCCAATTCTCTTTAGCTTGAAGGCGTCCATCATCTATGTCATATGATGTAAGAGCTTGGGATGACATGTACGGGTGTTGTAGTGGTGTTATATTTCTTAAGGGTAAATTTGGGTTTCAAGGACAAAATGGAAGGAGTAGGGGAAAAAATGAATTAGGAATGGACCAAAGTATAATACAAGCTTAGATAAACTTTAAAATAAGTGCAAAAGAAATGATTTGTAATCTCATTAGAAAATGTTGTGGCCAATCAAACGCTGTCAGATTTACACGAGAAAGAGGAATAAAAGTGTTTGAGGCTTTTGGCATGTCATAATCATGTACTGAACTCTTATTATTCAGCTATGCCTATATATACAGATTTTGGTTCTATTGCACCTTTAACATGCTAAGATAGCATCTGCAATAGTCACATCGCAAAATATCCAATGTTGAGTCTGAAATAAAGTTGACCAGGAGCTTAGCTGACCAAGTTTGACCATAACAGAGTGAAGGTTTATAATCTGCATGTGATTTTGGGGCCTGTGACCGAGCATTTTAAGTGAGTTTAGAACATTTGAACACAAAAAATTATGATGTTTAGAGGTGTAACATTGATTTATTTAATTTACTTATTTAAACAGAACTGATACGATTTATGAAACAACAAAAATATTTTTTTCCAAATATCTACATTTTAAATCGAAAACATGATATTTTTTTACTTACTACATTGGCAGATAATTTCAATAGTTTTGACTTATTTCTTCTGAAGGTGAAAACAAAACAATATTTTTATTTGATCTAATAATTTTTAGACATTTGGACTAGAAACAAGACAAAGTAAAGGAAGAAAAGCACTCTTCGCATTGTGATTATTATATTTTTATACCTAAATGCTGTTAGACACCCCAGAAAACTGCCCCATAGAGCTATTCAAACCATCTTGTGAAACTGTATTTATATTGCAATATTTATTGTATAAAAGATCAGATTTTTCCAATATCGTGCAGCCCTAATGTGATTTAATATTCAATAAAAGTTGTCATCCTCTGGCTTACCTTTCTGTCTTCTGCTTGCTGCAGCTGGTATTGTGTGTACATTTGGAGCTCTTGAGGACTCATTCCCTTGTAGCAGTCTCTGCGCAGACGAGACAAACCCAGAACACTCACATTCTGCTCAGGGTTTTCCATCAGCAGGTCTCCGTTCATCTGGTTGAAGATCTCTGTCTGGTTGTTCTCCTCTTCTTCGTGACGCTCTTTTAGGCGTCGATGTGTAATTTCAGCAGCCTATGGAAGTCAAGATATAGGAAGGAACAATGGAAAACGATACAGGAGTGAATCTACGGAGGTTATTTTTTTAAATAAAAGCTGTTTCATCCGTTTTGTCTCACCAGCGCAAGGTTGAAGTCTTTGGTGGCGATGACTAAGTCTCGTTTGGTTTGTTCCTCCATTTTCTGCAGTTCGAGAGCTCGGCTGTCCAGAGACATTCTGATTTGGTCATATTGATTCTCTATGTGATTAGAAGAAAAAAATGTTTAGTTGTTTAAGATCAATTAAATAATGTTCTTATTAAACATATATACCAATTACCCATTAAACCTATTAGGGTATTTCCCATAGCTTTTGAAAATCTAGTTATCAAATTTATTGGTAATGCTTCTTATTTTAATGTCACTGAGATATTTATGTAGTTCATATTTTATTAATTAACACAGGGTTTTTGCACGTTTCACCAAGTCAAAATTAAGACTTTTCAAGACCTTTTAAGACCATTAAGAATGGAATTTCTGACTTATACAGATTGACCATTTCAAATGGCCAGGTTGGTCTAGAGAAAAAGACTTTTACTTGCCCCATCAAAAACTGTAATTAGTAATTTTAAATAATGCATCAAACAAGTAAACAAATCCAAGTTGTATACATGCAATTTTGTAAAAATTTGTAAAAAAAAAACCTTTTTAAAAACTACAATAAACTACGTGTATGCAATAGTCTGTGCAATAGTCTACTCGTTTTTATTCAAAACAACGACGTAACTCGCGGATGAACTATCATAGTACGATGCACCATTTGGGAAAAGAACGATGTAGTGACGAGTGTTTCCCAAAACCCTTTGAACCACGTTAGTTATAACGTAAAACCCCCATAATGATGCTCTAAACGGAGTGGTAACAACTTCTTAGAGCAGAACTCCATCATTTCTTTGTAGAAATTCTATTGTTTTACACACACACATATTTAAAAAAAAAAAATCATATATTAGTGTTGGTAAAAACATGCACTCGTTTTCCATATTAATTGAAATATATATAAATGGCACATGTAGGGCCAATGTTTTCTTTACAAATTTTATTAAGAACATTACATATTCTATTCTAAAACATAAAATCACTTACAAAAGCTAACACGTTTTCTAATCTCATACATAAATCATATAAATAAATAAATAATGAGGCTATTTATTAAGAAATTAAATGTAATATTTATTAGGAAATGAAGAAAATCCTACTTTAATAATTATAATATTATGCCTGGGGTCCTCCGGGTGCTCCAGTTCCCCCCTACAGTTTAAACACATGCGCTATAGGTGAAGTGAATAAACTAAACTGGCTGTAGGGTATTTGTGTGAATGAGTGTTTATGGATGTTTCCCAGAACTAGGTTGCAGCTGGAAGGGCATCCACTGTGTAAAACATATGCTGGATAAGTTGGCGGTTCATTCCGCTTGGTAAATAAAGGGACTAAGCCGAAGGAAAATTAATAAATGTTTTATTGTGATGGATTACTGGTGATTGGATGAATGTTTGCCTGATTGAGTAATTTCACATGAACATATGAAAATTAAGAGTCGTTTAAAATGATTTAAGACCTACAAGAGAATATTTCAGGCAATTTAAGATTTTTTAACGCCTAAAATTCAGTTTTGAAATGTGAGGCATTTTAAAACTTTTTAAGACCCCACGGACACCCTGCAAACAGTTTTATTTAGTTTTACATTATTATTTTAATTCTTCACATTTTAATTATAGTTTTATTTAATTATTAATTTTATTTATTTTTTATTTGAATTTTAGTTTATCAAGATTGAACATGACATAGCTAGTATTTAGTATAGTATATGTATCAAATTGGGGATTGGGGTTTCAATTAGTACTTATCTTTTAGATTACAAGTTTTGAAATTGTGAATAAATACATATATTGTATTTGTTTCTCTGCCTTAAATAATAGGGTACAGGAAAAAAAGACTTTTTAACAGTAGGACCAAACATCACTAAATAATAAAATAATTGTTGACATTTTAGATTAAGGGGTTTCCCGTTGACCTTCTTGTTTTCGCTGTAGTTTTGCTCTCTCCAGTTCTTCTTGTTGCTGTGTTGTCCATGAGTAGAGCTGCTCTTGCTGTTTCCTCAGCCTGTTCTTCTGGCCCAGATCTTCTCCTACCAGTCCCGGCAGTATCCTCTGCCCTTCTTGCTTCTTTAGCAGCTCTGGATCATTCAGATCGAACTCTCTCCGACTGCTTGCTTGTTGAAAATGTTGTCTGAATTGCACAATGTCCTCATTCAGCTGCCGCTCATCTTTCTTTTGCCGCTGCTCCAGGATACATGCTATACCATCACTGCACAGTAGGTCATCCGCTAAAAACACACAGCAGAAACAATATATATACATATATATATATATATATATATATATATATATATATATATATATATATATATATATATATATATATTTATATATTTGTTTTTTCAGCTTGTTAAAGCACCTTGACACAGTCTTGGTTCATTAACAACTATACATACTATTCATTTCTTGTAACTACATATAAACTACATTATACTTCTAACTATACAAACTTCTACTATATTATAATCTATATAATCAATATAACTGGTTTTCTTTACATTTTATTTTCCTTTAACTATATGATTTCCTTTATATCAAAGTATCAAACACACTACACGGACATTTAAAATAAATAATTGTAATGTAAAAATAAAAAGGTATTGCAAGTATTTAAGTGTTTTCTGACAATAGAACCTGTATCCATAAATAAATAAATGAATATTTTATTTATTTCTCGTTGTTGGTTTCAGTCCTCACAGAACTCACCGTAGACTTTCAGCTCATTCGCTTCTCTCTGCTCTTTCGCTCTTCGCTCCTTAATTTGTTGGTCAAGAGCATCTATATCAACCTGACAAAACAAAAATAAGTCAACGAATCTGCATATGTAGTTTCGAGCTGTAAAATGACTTCTTAAGTAAACAAACTCACTCCAATAGTGCGGACTTTATCACTAAAGATCCTCTCTTGCCTCTTCTGCTCCCTGATTCTCCTTCTGTCGAGATGAACAGCTGCGACTCGGTCAGACAGATGCTCGACTTGGTTCATTATAACCGCTATAAATCGATATTACGAGCAATATAATGGCACGTTTATAAATCGACTCCCAACCAATGACTGTATAAAATAGCTCCCAACCAAGTTATCACGAGACAAATGGCAAACAAACGGGTTGCTAAGAAACTGAAAATACGTGTTTGAAAATAGCGCCCTCTATCATTTGATTCTCTTTCTGCAATAATGGTCACAAGCACAACGTATATAGCTACACTAAGATTTGTGTAGGTTTAAATTCAAATTATTCAACTACCCAAGTAAAAATCTACGTATCCAAGCTCTTCTGAAGATTCACTGCATCTAAAAGTCGTGGTATAGCCTACTAAAAGTCGTATGTCACCATGAAAATAAATATTTTTGAGTTAGCAGACTAGGCTAGGCTATTTTTTGTAATACAGAGATGTAATAATCATATAAATATCATAATTGTCAACAATTGTATTCAACAATGCTGTTTTATGCCATTTATCTGTATAACAGGGCAGAAAGCTGTGTGAAATCTATAAAAGGACTTGCTTAGCTTGAGCTGTTAGCCTACACATAAATAAATAAATAAAGGTCA
This sequence comes from Danio aesculapii, assembly GCF_903798145.1. Lineage (NCBI taxonomy): Eukaryota > Metazoa > Chordata > Actinopteri > Cypriniformes > Danionidae > Danio > Danio aesculapii. The sequence goes on along the minus strand of NC_079459.1, from coordinate 20,729,993 downwards.
CCAAAAATGAACATTTCCTGGTAATTTACTCATCCTCAGGTCATCCAAGATGTAGGTGAGCACATGTCCTATACTCAGGAGAAGAAACTGTTGAACAAAACCATTATTTTTTGTTTTATGTGCGCACAAAAAGATTCTCGTAGCTTGATAATCTTCTCATTGAACCATGTAAGGCAAACGTATTGAGGATGTTTTATAAGAAAGCTCAAATCTTAATTTGTGTTCTTGAAAATGAATGAAAATGGATGCAGCCTTTATGATGCAAGCTGAGATTGCATCACTCAGCGATGTAATGTCAGACATAATGCACTCAGTCGAGTGAGTGACATCACAGTGATGGTTAGGGTTAGGGGTGGGGTTAGGTGAGTGCATTAAAAAGCATTTGATGCAGCTCAGATTGCACTGCACCAGGTCTGCATCCAGACCCCTCTCCTTTGGAACGACATGAAGGTGAGTAACAGAATTTTCAGTTTTATGTGACCTAACCCTTTAACATATCCGTGCAAAAATACTAAATTTAGCCTACTGATAATTTGACCACTTCAGACCATCGACCCATATTTTTTGGTATTTTTTCTTGAATGAGTCAACACCTTGTATATGGAGGATGTGGGAGCTCTCATATTTTGTCTAAAGTATCTTGATTTGTGTTCCGAAGATGAATGAAGGTTTCATTGGTACATGAGGGCAAGTAATACCTTTATTTACATTTTTGGGTAAACTATCCTATTAACACAGAGTTGTAGATATGATCAAATCAAAAAGGTATACAGTGAGTATACAGTCTCACAAAAAGGTATACAGAGAAGATCATTTTATTACATTATAAAGTCTATGGGTACAGTAAGACATTAAACAATTGCCTTGCAGCTTTATTCAGTCTGAAATGTGTTTTACAAGAACATCTGTCAGGATGTTTTAAAAAAGCACAATATTATCAAAGGATGAAAAAGGTTTGCCAAATGTTTGACCTCAATTTACAGCTAAAGATTTCAAAGTTGACCAGATGAAAGAATGAAAGACATTTCAATGCAGAGCATGAAAACAAACATTAGCTGACCACAGTACAGTGGTGACATTTTTTTGAGGTTTTAAAAAATAAAACTTTTGTACAAAATGTAACATTTTTTGGTTGAAAAATTTTGCACACGATCATTTAGAGACAAGCTGATGCTGATGCTTACAACTGTATATGCATAAACATACATTCTGTTGAAGTCAGAGTTAATAGTTCTCCTGAATTATTATCCACCCTACATATTTTATATGCATTATAATCATATTATATTTATGTACAGTTGAAGTCAGAATTATTAGCCCCGTTTATTTTTTTCATTTTTTCTGTTTAACGGAGAGAAGATTTTTTCAACACATTTCTAAACATAATAGTTTTAATAACTCATTTCTAATAACTGATTTATTTCATCTTTGCCATGATGACAGTAAATAATTTTTTCTAGATATTTTAAGACACTTTTATACAGCTTAAAGTGACATTTAAAGGCTTAACTAGGTTAATTAGGTTAACTAGGCAGGTTAGGGTAACTGGGCAAGTCATTGTATAATGATGGATTGTTTTGTAGACAATCAAAAAAAAAAAAAAAAAGCTTAAAGGGGCTAATAATTTTGACCTTAAAATGGATTTAAAAAAATTTAAAACGGCTTTGATTGAAACTAGCTGAAATAAAACATAAGACTTTCTTCAGAAGAAAAAATATTATCGGACATACTGTGAAAATTTTCGTGCTCTGTTAAACATCATTTGGGAAATATTTTAAAGAGAAAAAAAATTCAAAGGTGGGTAATAATTCTGACTTCAACTGAATGTTTAACGGAAGGGAGATTTTTTTCAGCACATTTCTAAACATAATAGTTTTAATAACTTATTTCTAATAACTGATTTATTTTATCTTTGTCATGATGACAGTAAACAATATTTTACTAGATATTTTTCAAGACACTAGATTTCAGCTTTAAGTGCAATTTAATTTTGCTTAAGAGGGCTAATAATTTTGACTATAAAATGTTTTAAAAAAATTCAAAACTGCTTTTATTCTAGGCGAAATAAAACAAAGAAGACTTTCTCCAGAAGAAAAAATATTATAGGAAATACTGTGAAAATTGTTGTTGCTCTGTTAAAAATAATTTGGGAAATATATTTAGAAGAGGGCTAATAATTTTGACTTCAACAGTATGTTCTGTTTTAAAACTTAATATGACAACTCATAAAAAGTACCAAAGTTTTCATTATAATAAAACATTTTATGACTTTTGATGTCATATAAACCTTTATAAGTCACTTTTAAATTATATTTAAGTACATATACCTTATATGAATCACTGAATCTTTTTTTGCTATATTGTGTTTGAGAAAACCTTTAAGCAACATTTTGAATCGATTATACTTTAATAATATTACTGAAATGTAAAAATGTTTATTTATTTTTTGTTACTGGACACAGTCCTTAGGTTAATTTTTAACGCGCAGTTGATATTGTAAGAAAGCCCTTCACCTGTCAGGTTATATTTGTAACAGACACACACACACATCTGATATGACGTTTCTTGTACCCAAACTAATTTAGTCATTTTTAAACATCCTTGACAACATGTTGTATAGTCCATGTTTGTCCTGTGCATGTTTGCAGAATGAGAGCATAATTGGAGTTCTGCCCTTGGCCGATCTCAAGACATCGCTTTGTATTTCTGTTTCTTATTGCATTTCCCTAAATGTGTAAAAAAACAAAAAATGTCATTTTCACTCATCATATCAATGCACATGTTACAATTATGTTAATATATGTGTCAACAGTGAATTACCACACACTTATTTAATGGAAAGTTCACCTAAAAATCAAAATCAAGTGGTTGAAATTGAAATTTGTAGGAAATTTCTATTTAAAGAGCCCATATTATACATGAAATAGGGTCATATTTAGGTTGTAAGGGTCTCCAACAACAGTCTAATATGCATGCAAGGTCATAAAACACTTTTATGGTCTTATAATCTGCATTTATTTTTACCTAATTATCCCAACGACTCCCATATGAATCGTTCAGCGATTCATTTGTTCCCAACCCCCTCCTCAGCGCGAAGCTAATCTGCGCTGATTGGACCGATGACAGCCTGCTGCGATTGGTCGACAGTGACAGGCTTCAGCACGAGAGTGAAATGCCCAGCTGGTAATCAACTATATAAAAGTAGTCACAGTGCATACACGCTTCATAGTGTAAGGCTTTTTTCACACACACACACACACACACACACACACACACACACACACACACACACACACACACACAACCCTCCTCAGAAGAACTGGGGGAAGCGACGCGAGTCTCTCTCTCTCTCTCTCTCTCACACACACACAACGCTCCTCAGAAGAACTAGGGAAAGCGACGCGAGTCTCTCTCTCTCTCTCTCTCTCTCTCTCTCTCTCACACACACACACAACGCTCCTCAGAAAAACTAGGGAAAGCGACGCGAGTCTCTCTCTCTCTCTCTCTCTCTCTCTCTCTCTCTCTCTCTCTCACACACACACACACACAACGCTCCTCAGAAGAACTAGGGAAAGCCACGCGAGTCTCTCTCTCACACACACACACACACACACACACACACACACACACACAACGCTCCTCAGAAGAACTAGGGAAAGCCACGCGAGTCTCTCTCTCACACACACACACACACAACGCTCCTCAGAAAAACTAGGGAAAGCGACGCGAGTCTCTCTCTCTCTCTCTCTCTCTCTCTCTCTCTCTCTCTCTCTCTCTCTCACACACACACACACACACACACACACACACAGCTAGCTTACGATCGCCATAGCAACGACATACGGCAGTGGAATGCGAGCTCACAAAAGCTTTTAACGTTAAATCCGTAAACAAAGCGGCACGCGTGGCGTTTTTAACGTGGCTTACATGTGATAAGAGAATATAAAGAGTAACCGCGTCTACTGTACCAGGTTAACAAGTAACAAAACACAATAAATACATAATTTGCAAGCTAGAGTAAACGAGGCAACAATTTTAATCGCACTTACTTACACTAGTGAATAAACCTCAACCACTGACTCTTCACAGTTTCATCTTTGGGTAGAGACTGTCAATATTATCCATCTGAGCACAGCGTGACTTCATTGGACCGGCGGCGTCTGTGTGTGGGTGTCTAGTGTTTTTTCTGTGTTAGTGGGCGGGCTGCAGGTTTCAAATCTCCCTGGTTTGCGCGCGTAACTACTGGCGAGGCTTGTGTTTCGTGGCTGCGTCATCGCGAAACACCTAATAACTCGTTATCAAGACGACTCGTTTGAAGCACTATGAGTCGACTCTTTTATAGATGAATCAACAGTTTTAAACACTGTGCACTTTCAGATTTAAGCCTTAGCTGGATATTTCACTTCCCTTAGAGCTGTGGTACACACTACATGGAAGGGCATTTTCAAAAACCCATAATATGGGCTCTTTAAATACTTTCTAATCAACTACACACTCCAAGATGGTACCATAAGTACTATACATAACATAAAAAAATTCTTATAACTGTGAATTATAGCAAAATTTTGACTCCTCAAAGTTTGTTTATATATATATATATATATATATATATATATATATATATATATATATATATATATATATATATATATATATATATATATATATATATATAGGAAATAATATTTTATATAATTATATAAACATAGTTTTCTACACATGAGAACCATACCTGAGTGAAGTCCCAGTAAATACCCAATCCTTTCTCCTTGGCATTCTTACAGTTATGTAAAGTTGGCGTACTTCCACTACCAGGATCCATTAAACAACGGTTAGAGTTATAAGTGTGAGATTTAATGCCACCAATGTAGATCTCTCCATTAAGTCTGTAGTAACAATGCTGTGGAAGAAGTTGAAATGAATAATGTCGTTTGGATGTTACTCAAAGCAAAATACTGTTCTTTTACAGTATATACAGTATACCTGAGGGCTGTAGTAATGACATCCATAGAGAATAGGCACACTTCCAGGAACAGGTCCTTGATCAATGCAATGGTTTTCAAACAGATCATTCTTCAACTGTCATGAAAAATAAACAGCAGCCATTCATAGATAGTTCATGGTTTAGATGGAACAGGCTTTTATCTAATTAAACTACAGAGTTTGTAGGTAAAAAGAGATGTTTTAAGACCAGGAACTGATATTATAAAGCTATTTTGTGGTGGAAGCAAGACTGGGATTGTTCACAACCAGAGGTGGAATAAGTACTGAAAACTCATGCTCAAGTAAAAGTGCCATTACTTGGCAAAAAATAGTTTTGCAAGCAGTGTAAAAGTATCATTTCTTACAAGTACTCAAGAGTAGTGAATATTACATTGTGAAAATTATTCCACCTTAAATTATTCCACCTTAAATTAAAACTGTAGAATAGATCAGTATTATTTTAAGAGTGTTTCTAAGTGTAAGTTAATTATATGCCAATCATGGGCTATAAATTTAAAACGTAAAATTTAAAACACATTACATTAAAATATGCTGTGATATTAAGCTGACCGAAAGCAGGTTGGCACATTTCATGCCAAGCAAAATCTGTGTAAGGGGCAAATTCTAGCTGTGATGATGCTAACACTTTATTCACTTTGAACCCTGAAAAAGCTAAATGCAGCACTGACAGAATGCATACTATTTGTGCATGTGTTTGACAGCATAATATTCTGTAGTGCATTTAAGGCTATTTGAGGATTTCAGTCATCTTTCAGTCATCTTCTTATTAGTGAAATGCAGTCTAAACAGTCTCTCAGTCAATGTGTGTAACGATTTTGCGCCTTGTTGGACAGTTTACTGCATTGATAAAGTGTCTGTGTCTTGAGGTTGATCTATCTGATGCAATTTTTCCATGTACAGTTTAATTGGATGAATCATGGGACTAATTATTTAACTCTTTTCCCATAGACAATTTTTTTACAATTACCGTAGACAAAAAACTAAGTGACTGCGAGTTAAAAGAAAGTAGTGCGTTAAAAGTACAGCTACAGCACTAAAACTGTACTCAAGTAAAAGTAAAAGTAAACATTTTTTTAAAACTATACTTCATAAAAGTACAATTCCAGGAACAACCTACTTAATTACATACGTTAATTAAGTTACCCATGTCCAATAATTCATAGTCGTTTTCCCTTTATTTACATTTTAACATTGTGTTATGAGGACTTGATATCTGTGCGACAACTGTTGATGTTAATCTAAATGCTATATCGAACAATGTTACTTTTATTGGCATTTTAAGTAGTATGAAACAATATACTGTACAAGAAATTAATTAATTAATTTCTTGTACAGTATATTGTTTTCATTTCTTGTACAGTATATTGAATTCATTAATTCATTTTCCTGCGGCTTAGTTTCTGATTTATCAGAGGTTGCCACAGCAGAATGAACTGCCAACTATTCCTGCATATGTTTTGCGCAGCGGATGCCCTTCCGGCCGCAACACAGTATTGGGAAACACCCATACACACTCATTCTTGCACACTCATGCACACTACTGCCAATTTAGTCAATCCAATTCACCTATAGCGCATGTCTGTGGACTGTGGGGAAAACTGGAGCACCCAGAGGAAATCCACGCGAACATGGGGAGAACATACAAACTTCACACAGAATTGCCAGCTGGCCTAGCCGGAAATCAAACCAACGACCTTCATGCTGTGAGGTGTCAGTGCTAACCACTGAGCCACCGTGCCACCCTGTATAGGAAATTACTGTATATATTTAGAAACAAATCTGTAAAATAACAGAAAAGATTACTGGTTATTGTACTGTAATTTACATGACTAACCCAGTCAAACTATGATTTAAAACTACAAAAAATGTTAATAAAAGTAACATTGTCGTCATCAAAGGATGTTGGAGAAGAGATCAGAGTTCCCATGACTCCCGATCAATTAATCAAGGAATTACATGAAAGGTTGTTTATCAAAACTATAATAGGGAAGCCAAAGGAAAGTGAATGAGAGAGTATAATAGGGAAACATTAACTCTGCTTTGGAAGGAAATTGTGTTCATCTGAAGACTTTGAGTATCTGCTGCTTACCGCACCATAACCCATTATGTCAGTCCATCTGTCAAGCTGAGGATATACGTTTTCCAGATACCATTTGAAGGGTTTACATTTGAGTCTCTCCCGTAACTGTTTTCTTTCAGTCACATCGCCAATATCAATCCCATGATCCTTTAGGAAACAATTGTTTAATCAGAATGCTAATAAAATAGTCATAAACAACGCTGTTAATATTAATCTTATCTCAAGCTAACCTTGAGGCGATGTTTACAGTTACCTTCAGAGGGAGATTCCAGGCAATATTCACATTGGATTTATATTCATCCATCCAGATTTCAGCCACTCTCAGTGCATTTCGGATCATGGGTTTCCTGAGATCTGGCGAATAAGGCTTATGTGCTCTTTCAATGTGCGCAATCTTTGAACACGGCACCACTTCAACACTCCCACCACAGAGCCAGACCTGATTTAGTCATTTATAGATATTGATCAAACTCAAGCACTTTTCACATACACTCTTCTGCCAAAAGTTGACACATCAGTCTTTACATTCACATGAAATTTAATGGTATCCCAATCTTAATCCCTATGGTTTAATTTTGAGTTGGTCCACCCTATAGCTTCAACTCTCCTGGGAAGGCTTTCCACAATGTTTAGAAGTACATTTAAGCACAGAAGCACATTCGTGAGGTCACACTGATGTTGGGTGAAACTGCTGTCTCCTTTCTAATTTAAACCAAAGGTGCTCAGTTGGGTCAGTCTAATTTAATCATGCTCACACATGTCTTACAATTTATATTGTTCTCTCATAAATTGTGTTGTTTGCTTAGATTTGTCACTTCAGATTTAGTTTTCATCAGAGTGCTCCCTTTCACTGACCACCGATGGCGATTCTACATTCAACTAAATCAGGCAAACTTCCTCAATCATGAGCCAGACCAAAGGCGACTCGTGGAACACACCAATGCTCAAGCTCACATAAGCCGCCCTGACAAACAACCACACACCATAATCAGGCAAGGACCATTCTCCTGGCAACCACCAAACCCAGTCTCATCCATCAGATTGGTAGAGAATGCGTGACTGGTCACTCCAGAGAACATGTCACCACTGCTCTAGAGTCCAGTGGTTTTATACCACTGCACCCGTTTTTTCATTGAACTTGGTGAAGCAAGGGCTGGCCTGGAAACCATTCCATGAAACTGTACTCTACTGACTGTTCTTGAGCTAATCTGAAAACTACATGAAGTTTGGAGCTCTGTATCTATCGACTCTACAGAAAGTTGGTGACTTCTGTGCACTTATCAGCTCAGCATGCACTGGCCCTGCTTTGGGATTTTATGTGGACTACAACTTCATGGCTGAATTGCTGTCGTTCCCAATTGCTTTCACTTTTTTATAAAACCACCAACAGTTGACCGTAAATTATTTAATAGTGAGAACAAATGGACTCATTGCAAAGGCTGCAACATATCAAGGTACCACGTTTAAATTCTGGAGAGTGTCCCATTCTTTCACAAATGTTTGTAGATGCATCTGAATGCCAAGGTGCTTGAATCTTTACACACATAGCCACCTGAATTCAATGATGTGTCTCAAAACTTTTGGCAATATAATGTAAATGATATGTATTTTTGTGGAGTTATAACTTACACGAATTCCTAGTTCTACATTTTCACCACCATAAATTGTCATTCCTTCGTCCAAAGCTCCAATTTCTCCCAGAAACTGACGATCAGCAGCAAGAATACCCATGACTGAGGGACTCCTAAAAATTCAGGGTAAAAAATGGATGTTTTACTTGAATTATGAATCATAAACAACAATATGAAGCTTATTTATTAAAACAAAACTGTTGACCGTTTGTAAAATACAGCTGTTAGTTAGAAACTGTCACTCAAATGATTTGTTTAAAACAGACTTATTTATTAGCACCATTGTGTTGGTCATAAACTTGCTAAGGATATTCAAGTTAAGCGCCAAAACAGCATTTTACTCTTAAAATGTAAAAATCTAACTGTAAGAGTATTTAAAATGAACTACAAAAACCAAAACGGTCCAAAAAGGTGAAAAGGTTGTGCCACTTACTTCCCTGGTTCTGAGGGGTCTTTGAGTTTGTACCATTCTGGCCGAAAGGACTCATACATGCACCAAAGGTTCCAGTCAAATGCATGAGCAGCAGTACTTAATAATCTCCAGTGTGTCAAAAAGCACTTTGTCAAACACTGGTGACAACACAACTGTCCTGTCTGCTTTGATTCGTGCAAGAAGTGGCTCTGCCCTACAAAGCAGTGAAATGGTTAGCTAACACACTTAGCTACAGTAAGATTGCACTAATAAATGATTAATTAGTGAATTATTGCTCAAGCGATTGTATCGTATGACTCATAAAGAACTTAACCATTCATTAATGATCATCAAAGCAGCAAACAATCAGCGATAACAGTCTGAAGGGCATCAGCTATGTTTATCGAGAAGAAAAAAACTACTTATTTAGCAAATATATATATATATATATATATATATATATATATATATATATATATATATATATATATATATATATATATATATATATATATATATAAAATTACCATTCTTTATGAACTTCAATGTGGGCATCCAGAATAGCAACCACTCCACCTGTGGCAGCTTCCCAGCCTGACATTCTTGCCTTGGCGAGCCCCATTTGCTTTTTGTGTTGCACTTTCTTGATTAATCCAGGTTTGCTTTTATTAAATAGATTGATATATTCATCTAAAGGCAATTGCAGGTCCTCTGCCAATGAAATGAGGAACATGTAAATATATGTAATATAAATCTGAGCAGGTACCTTGATGTTAAAAATGCAAATAGATTTTATGTCAATTGACTAACTTGATGCAAAAAGAACATCAAATTGACATCTAACATTTTGACACCAACATTAGATGTCAATTTGATGTTATTTTGACATTAAAGCAGTAAACATGCATTATAAGGAAACAAAATCCAATGTAAATATGCAATTGAAGCTTTGAGATTAATTAAACTTCTCTTATAATACTTTTGTCTCATTATTTTGCTGGTCTAAAGGTCATCAATGCAAGTCCAAAGACATGCGGTACAGGTGAATTGGGTAAGCTAAATTGTCTGTAGTGTATGTGTGTGAATGAGTGTGTATGAATGTTTGCCAGTGATGGGTTGCAGCTGAAAGGGCATCGGCTGCGTAAAAAAACTTATGCTGGATAAGTTGTCGGTTCATTTCGCTGTGGCGACCCCAGATTAATAAAGGGACTAAGCCTAAAAGAAAATGAATGAATGAATAAATGGCAGGTTCTGTCACGTTTTAAGGTCTCCTTGAAACATTTCCGTTGTGTTCCAAGCTATTTGAAATTGTTGTAAGAAAATGCATCGCGTTTTATTAATTTGTTTGCGTTGTGAGAAATGCAGTGCGTCTTTTAAAAATGTGTTTGCATTGTGTCGATTTGCAGCACATGTGCTGTCAAACAGATGAAGAGCTTTTCTCAATTTGCTGGCATTTTTTGTAATTGCATGTGCTTTCTTAAATTGCAGCAAGTTAGCCTCTCTCAGCCACCGTAGTATTCACAATTAAAATAAGATTACTTTTCTTTATGAACCTCAGATTTATGCATAACACAACTAAACTATTTAAAGAAAACTAAAAATACAGTTGAAAATATTTTATTTGAAAGTATATTGTCTTATTTTTACTGCTTGAATAAATAAAATGTAACAAACACTTTAAGTTAAACTCACCATTGGAGCTGTTGTCGTCTACCAGGACGATCTCCTTTAGCAGATGAGCAGGAGTTTTGTCAATGATGCTCTGAATGGCTCTTTTAATGACTGACAGAGCCTCATTCAGATAAATCAGAATCACACTAATGCTTGGCAAATCTTTGGGGTAGATCTTCAGAGAACATCTGCAAATATACAAAGTTTTTAAAATACATGTTACCACATATTTTTAAAAAGATTGATAATAAGAAAAGTCACTCAAGCACATAATCAGTATAAAATGTTGGGTAAGTTACTTAAAAAAGTGATTAATTACAATTGTACCTAAATTACCTTACTAATTATTATGTCTGAAAAATAACTAGTTACTCAATAAGTAATTTAATTACATGGCTAAAAACTACTCCACATAATTCTCAATACACAGACAAAGGAAATTAAACTCTTAATTCTTTAAATTTGAGTTAAACATGACCTTTTAATTTTGTTTTTAAAAGATTAACACTTAAAATGTAAACAATCTATGTATCAAAACATAAAATGTTTATGTTGAAAATGACACTATATTTCATACATAAATTGGCAAACATGGCATAAATATGCCATAAATTTAAATGCCATTGGCTCTTTCTTAACAATGTGCAGTTGTGAGTTAATTGTTATTTAGTTGAAAAATGGTGTACAGTTGAAGTCAGAATTAATAGCCCCCTGTTTATTTTTTCCCCAATTTCTGTTTAACAAAGAGAAGTTTTTGAACACATTTCTAAACATAATACTTTTAATAACTCATCTCTAATAGCTGATTTCTTTTATTTTTGCCATGATGACAGTAAATAAAATTTGACTAGATATTTTTCAAGACACTTCTATACAGCTTAAAGTGTCATTTAAAGGCTTAACTAGGTTAATTAGGTTAACTAGGCAGGTTAGAGTAATTAGGCAAGTTATTGTATAACGATGGTTTGTTCTGTAGACTATCGAAAAAATATAGCTTGAAGAGGCTAATAATTTTGACCTTAATATGGTTTTTAAAAAGTTAAAAACTGCTTTTATTCTAGCTGAAATAAAACAATTAAGATTCTCCAGAAGAAAAAATATTATCAGACACACTGTGAAGATATCCTTGCTCTGTTAAACATCATTAGGGAAATAAGAAGGCTAGGGGTATTAATTCTGACTTCATCTGTATATATATTATTATATTATATTGTTGTGAACTAATTTCTCAATTAAAATTTTTTTCTTAATTAAGCATGCAGTTGTCGTGATAAATGATGAATGTTCTTTAGTTTAAAAAAAGGAGAATTCTGCAGAATATATATTACTCTGCTTCTCTGAATTGATTAATACAGAACTGCTGATTTTTTTGTATTTTAGGCAAATATATTATAATTAATTGTAATTAAATTCCCTAAGCATTAAACATAACCCTTATACTTCTGCTTTTTCAGCAGAAAAGTAGTTTAATTTCACTAACTAAAGTTACTTTGTTAGTAATTTACACCCATTGCTGTCAGCATAACATTTCTAAAGTGTTGTATGACATGGAAGACTGGTAATTTACATTTGACTTAACAGGACTAAATTATGGAAGCTTGTGTCTGTCACAAAATGAATCGAAATAATTAATTGGTAATTTCATCAGTTGTACATTTAACAGTTTTTTATTAATATTTTAACTCACAATTAAGAGTTTATTTGTCTTTCTCTCAATTCATTTAATAATTGCTGGGGGAAAAATGAATTGTCAGATGAAAAGTCACAAATACATAACTTTAAATCTCCTGGTGCAAATGGGCTTCAATATTAAATAACATTTTAAGCTAAATAAATGTTATTAATGCAGTTACCTGGGGTCTCGAGTATCAGGGATCGTTCTGTTCAATGGTAATCTGTTACTGAGGAAAACATTGTATCCAAACTCCTTAAACTGTTTTTCTGCTTCCATCTGTTCCTCCTCTGTCAGTTCGGCTCCCCAGGTCTTAAAAAGAGCTGAATTTGGATACAACTTTTTCACCTCAGTTTTCTTTGTATCTTTCTGCTTTACGATCACCTCATCGACTTCTATGAATTGAGCTGAAAAATAAATGTTGATTACAAATACTACATTTTTATCAGTCTGATAAAGTTCTCAAAATATAAACTCACCTATTTTTTGAACTTGATCTTCTATTCTCTTCAGTCTTTGAAGAACTTCCAGATCTTTCGGCTTTTTTGACTTGCTTTCATTGCTTTCCTCCGGTCTGATGAATGACAAGTACACAAAACTGTAAACTATGATACCAATAACTAACACACCGACTCTTGCACCGATTCTCATTTTCAGTAAAGATCCTTGCAGTCGTAATTAATAGAAGAAATCTTTATGAATTACACAGATGTCTTTCCATGAAGTTGTCTGTCAACAAAGGTGTTCGCTTTACCTAAGAAGTGTCTGATATAAAATAAGGGAGTGGTTAAAGTAATTGCTTATTTTATAAGATGATGAAGTCAAAGTTCCTGCAGAGAAATAAACGGTAACACTTTACAATAAGGTCGTGTTAGTTAATGTTGCGTTTAGGAACAAAAATGTTCAAACAATGAACAATACATCTACTACAGTATTTATTAATGGTTTTTAATGTTAGTTTATGATATTACAGTTGTTCATTGTTAAATGCATAATTTGAATGGTTTAGAGTAATGGTTGATTTTTATAATTGCCTATAATCTATTCGTATACTTTTATTTATGTATTTATTTATTGTTTGTTTGTTTGTTGTATTGTTTATCTGTTAGAACTCATATTAAACTGCTACCAACAGCAAGTGACAGAATTCCTTTCCTTCATTACAATTACAACAAATAACTCCTGCAAGTCCTGCAGGAATAATAAAATCCTGCAGGATTTGTCACTTGCTTGGATTCATTGTAAAACCTGTAGGAAATTCCTGCAAATATCATCAATGTGTCCAACAGGATTTTATAATTCCTGCAGGACAGCAGCTATCCTGCAGGGGGAAAAAATTAAATCCTTCAGGATTCCTGTAAAAAGTACTGCATGATTCTAAAACCTGTAGGAATTGCCTGCACATATTGTCATTTTGTCCTGCAGGATTTCATAATTCCTACAGGATAACAGCAGGTTCCTGCAGAAAAAATGAAAATCCTGCAGGATTCCTGTAGGCTATTTTTGTAAGCGTTCATGTTAACTCGCAGTGCATTAACTAAAGTTGACAAGCATGAATTCTGCTTTTAATAAGGCATTAGTAAATGTTGAACTAGGATTAATTAATTTCTGTACAAGTACTGTTTATAATTCATGTAAGTAAAACATTAATTAACATTAACTAATGAAATCTTATTGTAAAGTGTGACCAAAATAAAAATTATGTTAGTGTATTACATGCTTTTTTTTTTTAAATAAATGGATACATACTCATGCATTATTATTATTATTGTTGTTGTTGTAACATCATTTTAATAAATTCACTATAATTTATTCCTGCAATAGTAAAATGTGACAGGACATTTCCAAAAATGTATTGACCGTGTCTACAATCCTAAATGTACTGAAATGAACAGCTGACCAGATATATGCATTAACATGCTGTTGAACAGGTGTTGACATATTTGAGAGTGAGTGTTTACCCGCTGGCCTCTTAATATTGAAACAAGGACCATGTTTCTAATCAAAATTTAATTTATTTTAAAGAGGATTGTTATTATGCCCCTTGATGTAAGATTTAAATAAGTCTGATGTCCCAGAGTGTGTATGTGAAGTTTCAGCTCAAAATACAATTCAATACAAATCCCATTATATAATATTTTATCTCTTTTAAAACTGCCCCTTTTAGGCTTTGACCCTAATTGTTTCATTTTGGTGATTGTAGCTTTAAATTCAAATGAGATTGTGCTCCCACCACTCTTTTCAAAAGAAGGTGAAGCTACAAATCCCTGTGCCAGTATAGTGGCATATTCAAAAACATAACGTCCTATGCTAATGAGGGAGAGATCGTCACCAATGGGCCAAGCTTTCCCTCTCTGATGACACGTACAAACGGAGAATGTCAATCAAAGTGTTTCTGTAGACTTTTATCTGTGGTTTTATCAAGTGCGATTATAAAAAAATAAATCAAATACATTTTTACCATTTGAAGCTGGTCATATTCGCAGACACACAACCATACCTGCCAACACTGGAATTCTCCTATATTTCACACCCATCTCCCGCCACCCTCCTGTTTTGATATTTCTCCCGCAAAACTCCTATAATTCCACAACACTAACCCCCCCTCCCCTCGTCGTCATCTCTCATATAGTATTCGATCTGTGCTGCTGTACGAAACCTGGATCACGGTAGCTTACAGTTACTAACACCACAAACATCCTCGGTTCTCAGATACCTCAATAAAATATAATTAATAAATATATTTCATAGCAGAACCCAACACCTAACAATTAACATTCATGTTACCCCTGTTGCAACAGCCACGCCACCCTGCAACCCAAACCCAGTTAATCAATGAAGCTAAGCAGGGTTGAGCCTGGTCAGTACCTGGATTGGAGACCACATGGGAAAACTAGGTTGCTGTTGGAAGTGGTGTTAGAGAGACCAGCAGGGGGCACTCAATCTGTGGTCTGTGTGAGTCCTAATGCCCCAGTATAGTGAAGGGGACACTATACTGTCAGTGGGCGCCGTCGTTAAACCGAGGTCCTGACTCTCTGTGGTCATTAAAAATCCTATGGTACTTCACTTAAAGAGGAGTGCAACCTCAGTGTTCTGGCTAAATTCCCTCCATTTGCCCATCATGGTCTCCCAATCTTCCCCAAAATCACCAAATCGGCTCCATCACTAGCTCTCCACTCCACTTATAGCTGGTGTGTGGTGAGTGCACTGGCACCGCTGTCCTGTGGCAGCCGTTGCATCATCCAAGTGGATGCTGCACACTGGTGGTAGTGTGGAGAGTCCCTCCTTTCATGATTGTAAAGCGATTGGGGTGTATGGCCATACACGTTAAATGCGCTATAAATACACATTACATTACATTATCATTCACTACCAAGTATATCACCTACACCCACCACCCAAAATAAACGATTATTAAGATTAAACTGGTGCAAAAACGCATTTCTTAAAACTTATTTAAAAATTCTTTTCAAAAACCCAAACAAATAAAACTCAGCCATGAAAAAAACACATACAGCAAAAGTACAGGTTGAATATCTTTATTTATGTACAGCAAAAAGTAAATCTAGACAACGTGACGACCAGCAGAGAGCATACTGGACACAAGAGCGACCACTTCTTGTTTAAAAGTTGACTGTTTTGGCGGGCTTAGTCTCTCCAACCGCTGCTTCAAAGAATCTTTGACGCCGATGGCGGCGCAAGGTTTCAATGGCCTTCTGCTCGATGGAAGCAGGGGTGATGCCCAAATCCTCTAGTCCCGGGAGGTCAGGGTACTTCAAGTCCGATGTGTGCAACTAGACAGACATAACGATACAGAACTAAATGTCAATATATTTTAAACTTTATTCATGACAAAGCTTAATTTTTAGCATCGTTACTCCAACCAAGTCACATGATCCTTCTGAAATCTTTCTAAGATGCTACGTTTCTATTTTCTTCGGCTTAGTTCCTTATTTATCAGGGGTTGCCACAGCGGAATGAACCGCCAACTTTTCCGGCATATGTTTTACACAGTGGATTTCCTTCCAGCCGCAACCCAGTACTGGGAAACACCAATACACTCTTGCATTCATACATGCACTCATACTCTACGGCCAATTTAGTTTATTTAATTCACTTATAGCGCATATCTCCACACAGAAAATGCTAACTGGCCCAGCCGGGAATCGAACCAGCGACCTCCTTGCTGTGAGGTGACAGCGCTAACCACTGAGCCACCATGCCACTCATGCTATAATTTAGCCAATTATTAATCAACAGTGTACTTAATCTGTTACGACATTGTAATATGCTGATACACATACCCGGTCGACTTTATCACGGGTTGTCCAGGGCTCGAAAGGGTTCATCTCAAAAAACCTTGCGACGAGGCTAAAACCAGACAACACAAAGGGAATGAATGAACATCTAAATAAACCATTGCATTAAAATAAGTTATGAGTTAATATTAAGGACATGCTTACTGATAGAGAGGACGAGGCAAAGGGTATGGCAAAAATGGCCTGTGGGCCACAGAGTACAAATATTCAACCAAATCATGAAGTAGATACCGATTGGGCCTGTTGAGCAAGAGATTCATATTTTCAGACTCAAGAAATTAACAACTTTTCAATTAATGAAAGGACCTTTAGAAGACTGAGGCGGTTCTTACCCCACTAGTGCATAGGTTTTCCCATTAGCTTCAGGGTCCTGGACAGCATTAAGGATGGCTTTGGCCACATCCACCACCTTCAAAAAGTAAAGGGGAATAATAATAGCATGGAATAATAAGTTATCAGGAATATTAACTGTAAGATTTGCTTGTTTTTTCAGATTAAGTGATACTCACATGAACAGGCTGCTTGACTGTCTTCTTGCCCATTGCAATTAGAGGTACAGCTGTGCCAAACCAGCGCATGTCTATGTATAAAAAAAATACAATGTAATAAATTAAAAGACACACACAAACTGTGATGTTTTATAAACAAATTTCGGGAGGAGCACGTGCTGAAGTTTCAGTATCAAATACGTCATTGACAATTATTCTATTATCCAATAAGTTCTTGACCAAACCCCTATATATACCAAAGCTGTCTTACCTGCAGCATCTTACAACTTTAGCATCCCTCCACCACCCCGTCACCTCACCTCTTAAGCATTGCAATCTCGGGGGGAGCGTTCTGGGGCCGGGCTAGATACTTCGCTCAAATCCCAATTCCTCTCTGTTTCCTGATAAGGGGAATAACTCGAGTTTGGGTGTCTTCCCCGAGCTCAGAGCCCTCTCCCCGGACAGCACGCCAAATACGCTTTATTCTGAAACTATTGCAAGTGTGAACTCGTGAACTGTGAGTTTGGTGTCAACAAGACAATTTGTAATCCGTGAAAACTTAACTCAAGTTTTTTTTCATTCAAAAATTCAATGTTGATACTGAACAGCTTTGATCCGCAGTATTTGAGGGAGCTCCTGGTGTATTACAGCCCCTCATGTCCACTATGCTTAATTCTGGAGAACTGATTACTCCCAAAATATCAAGATCAACTGTAGGCGGTAGATCTTTCTCATATCTGGCACTTAAACTCTAGAACAGCCTTCTTAGCACAGTTGGGGTGGCAAACGCACTCTGTCAGTCTAAAACTAGATTAAAAACACATCTTTTTGCATTAGCAAACACAAATGCTTTTGAAATCCAAATCCTCTAAAGGATTGTTAGGTTGTATTATTTAGGGCAAGCACATCCGGGAACACTTATCAAAAGACATTATAATTTCAATAAATCTACGCTTATGTTAGTCTGCTTTTGCCTATCCCAAGGTCACCAAATTCCTAGACCAGGCAGTACCTATTCCTGAAAGACCCCAGTGACAGACGAGTCTCTACATTGATCCCGTGGGCTAGCCTGAACACCTGGTGGTGACCTACACACTCCACAGCTTCTCCACGATGGGCGTCAGGCATTCTCCAGCCTCTGCTGCGGCTCTGCACATGAAGTTTGGCCAGAGGAGAAATGGTCGTGCCCAACTGAGCCTGGTTTCTCTCGAGGTTTTTTTCCATTCATTTTCACCAATTGGTGAAGTTTATTCCTCGCCACTGGCTTGCTTGGTTTGGGACTTGTAGAGTTGCGCATCAATGGATTTGCTCTACTGTGTTTGGACTTTCAGCAGTGAAAAATAACCCACCGAACTGAACTAAACTGAACATCAACTCTCAACTCAATTTACTAGAACGTCCATGTTAAGCTGCTTGGACACAATCTACATTGTTAAAGTGCTATAGAAATAAAGATGAATTGAACTTCAAATGTCAAGAAAACCTTGCCAAATAAATCTTTCTTCTGTTGAACACATAATACATTTTTAATAGATTTAGAAAAATTTTTGAAAATGAAAAAATACTGACATCCATAGTAGAAAAAAAATACAGTATATTATACTCAAACTATGTCAATGGCTACTGATTTCCATCATTCTTCAAAGAAAAAACTCAAGGAGGTTTGGAACAAGTTGGGGTGATAATTTTCAGTTTTGGCTGAAATAGCACTTTAAATGCAATATTTTATATTGAAGTAATGCAAACTTATTGTGCAAAGAAATATAAACAAATCTAAAAGACATTTTAATAGCATTTTACTGAACAATTATGCTTTTAATTCCATGAAATGCTTGATATTATGACTGAATGACCCAGTTAGTTGGCACACTTTTAAACGGCTTCTCGTCCATTTTGGAGTTTTTAATGCGGCTCACAAAAATGATCTCCATCCACAACATGCAAAACACCTGAAACATGACCATTCACGCTCACAGCGTTTGTGCATATCATTCAAACTTGCAATCTATTGGTTACATTTTACATTTCAGTCCATCTATATTGAAACGCCAGCGTTTTTAAAACAAGGTCTTCAGAGTTTAGAAAATGTTCAATTTTCTATGGGTTGAAGATGCAAGTGTAGTGTAAACTCCAGGCATAACCTTTTCAAAACTTATGTTTCGAAACAAAAATGCACAAGTGTAATAAACGGTACCTAAAACACCTTTAAACAAAATGTAAATAGGGCCTTTGTTGATAAATATAATGTTTGACCGTTCGACAATTTTACAGAAATTATTTTATTTGTGTGTGTTAAACGTCCCCTTGAGGCTCTACCAAATGCTATTATTTTCAGAAAAAACACGCCACAAAATTTTAAGTTGTTAAGAGGAATAACTGTTTTCAAGACACTTACTAGCAAAGTGGTTCAAGAACCTGTCCTCTCTTCCAAAGAGCTCAGAGGGTTTCATAATGATGGCATCAGGGAACTCGTTTCTCACCGCCTCCTCACCTACTGCCTGCAAGACCCAACACATCATTACTCATCATTGTAGAAAAAAGTGCAATCATCTCCCTTAAAGGTACACTCCAGATTTTATTTGTAAATTTGGCCGCTACTTTGATTTAGAACATTTTAAATCAGCCTTTAGGCCTGCCAATGTCTTCAATCTGGCAACCTGAGCTTCCATTTGTTTTGAACCAGGGGTGCAATACCTAGTTCAACCACTGGGTGTCAAACTTACAGACTGCACCTTTAAACTCAGCTTCATCTAAACACACATGCTAGAGCTTCACTAGAACTGGCTTTACTGACAAGATGCACATGAAAATTTGCCTTGATTACATCGTGCAACCTTAGATTACACCATAGTTATCATGATTAAAAATGTCATTAAAATGCATTGCTGAAGGAAATATGTCACTTAAATCAATTGTGTTTAATTTGAAATTAATTTCAACATAGATTCAGTCAGTAAAGAAACTAGAAATTATTATGAACATACAGGTTTACAATTTGAATGACATTTCTCCTTAAACATTTTTTTCTTAATTATATATAATTAAGTAACTACACTATAATAATTATTAACTACACACGTGGTTTTCATGCAAGGATGTTATCGTTACCTTATTTCTCAGATACTTGGAGGGGCTGCGGATGTCTGAGTTAAGGTGCGACATATGAATGAACTTTTTAATTCCAGCTTCACGAGTTGCCCTCGCGATCTGCTGAGGGATGGAGACGAACACATCTTCAAACTTGTAGTTGCTTTAATAAAAAGGGGAGAAAAGGCAGGGTGAATTATAGAAACAATCTATTTGAACATATCTGCAAATCACTACAAAGTTTTGAAAATAAGGTTTTGTTATGTTGATGCAGAATTCAGTTTAATAAGCAGGCTGAAGATAGTAAAGCTCTCATATGTCATTTAAAGGGCACCTATTTTACCCCTTTTACAAGATCCAAGATGAGCCTTTGGTGTCTCCAGAATGTGTCTGTAAAGTTTCAGCTCAAAATACGCACTTATTACGATGAGAGGGGCATTTTTTTAAGGGTTTACTAATGGCTGCGAGTGTTTTGCGCGCTGCTTATGCGCCCTGCGCGTCTCGCGTTTTGCAGTTGCACGCAGTCTGAGCAGAAAAGCATGTTACGCCAGTAGTGTCTTTTTCATTCTTTAATCAAATGAAAGCAGAAGCGGGGTTTCTGCCTGCAGCGTTAGTGTAGTTAAGACAACGGAGAACTTTTAATGATGGAGGAGAGACTTGTGGTCGCTGTTTCAAGTTTTCCAGGGCTGTATGACTTTACAAATCTTGAATATCACAATGTTATTAAACATTACAATTATAACAACATCGACAGCAACATTTGCGCACAATAGAGTGGCTGATTCAGTCATTTCCTAGTGACATAAAGGCGCACTGTGTTTCTTTTTTTTCTTGTCAACAAAAGACAGTAAGGTGCACCTCACGTTTTTAGAACGGAAAAGCTTGATTGGTGTGATCAGCCCCTAAATGTGCAACAAATATTTGTTAACTTACGGGACGGTAACACATGCCTACAGACGCATTTTGTCAAAGAAGCAGACTGAAAAAGAATATTTCTGGTCACAGTTTGACACAGACAAGTTGACACAAACCAGCACTGATGCTGATTGCCTGTAAACAACAAAATTAATTAAATTGTTATTTGCTATAGTAGCCTATACTTCACTAAAAGTCAACATGTGAGCCTTAAGTTTCATAGTCATTGTCTTTCATCAAACGCAGTGTGCGCACACATGAACCGCGAGTGAGACAGAGGAAATAAGTCATTATCTTTAAACTAATGACTTCTATTAAAAATGTTGAAAGGGGTTTTGTGATATAATAACAGCGGAGCATTAATTAAATGCATATTTTCCGTGGAGCGATCGATTTAAGTTAGCCTGATATTTTTATTTGACGGAAGAAAAAAACATGATAGGAATAAACAGCCTATGCCGGTTCTTAAAGGATTCAGTCACTGTTTTCGTTTTGTAATCTAAATTTGTCATTTAAGGGAAAATATCTAGGGCAGGCCTATTTATTTTATTCTTTTTGTTTAGTTTTTTACTTTTTTCGGTGGTGTTGGAAACACTGCAGGTAAGTGAAGATGCTCTGTTATGCTGCTGTTCGCATGTTAAAATAAATCAGTATTTTAAAATGCAATATTAAATGTGTCCCACAAAATAGACATGTCCATTTTTTTTTATTAAATAATATTTTAATATTAATCTTTTAACGGATAACGGTTAATATTCGGTTAACGAGCAGCAGTTGTCGGTTGGTAAAATTAATCGAAATGAGCACCCTAGTGGTGACTATGATTTTTGTCATAGGTGCCCTTTAATGAAAATTAAATTCATTATTTTGCCTGGAGGGCAGACCATTATTTCAAACAATTAAAAAACAACACAAATTTTAAAAGTTTAGTGTTTTTAAAGTTTAAAAATTAAGAAATCACAAAAGGCATCCATAAAACATCTATTAGATACTCCATACTGCGTCATTTTTATACAATGACCTATAAAAATCAGATTAATCAAATATGATCCAAAACATGCTTAATATATAAGTGAAATATTATAAATTAGCTTTAATTCTGTTTAAATGGTGGTAAATATTTACAGAATATTCT
>NC_079459.1:20595079-20702579 GCF_903798145.1 Danio aesculapii | reverse complement strand
AAACTCACCCGAAAGCTTGGGAAGGACACCCGCAGGACGGCAAATCAGAGCGACAGCCGCCATGATTATGGCCGTCAGAACGGAGACGGAAGCTGAGGAGGCTCAAACGCGAAATAAAAACCGCGAAACGTGAAATTTTATGGACGTTAAGGTAAGAGGCTATAAAACGTTTTAGTTTATCGCAGTTTTGTCGTTTATTTGTGAGTCAACGAAACACAACGTAGTTATAAGTACACTATGAAGGGAAGACCGAACATTTACGACGCTATAAAGGATTCTTTCCACAGTTGTACGAACACTTCAAACAGTTTTTTAACCTCAGCGGTAAACATTTATTTGATGGTTACACGCTTATATATTAATGTTATGCATTAATGTTTTCTCAAAGTCCCTTTCTATTATTTATTTCTTAATCTGTAAGTCATATCATTTTCGTTTGTTTAAAGTCTTTTTTTATGGTTCGTAATTGTGGTGTGAAGTTACGGCTTATTACAGAAACTGTCTTCAGTCTCATATTGTTTGTAAATTGTGAAATTTATTCTAGAAATTTCTGAAAGACATTCTAGTTTTAATTAATGTTTTATAACGATTCATAAAGCGTAGATATTAGCTCAAATGTATCAGAATTCATTTAATTTAGAACACATGCACTTGATTTATAGGCCTATACAAACAAATAACTAAATTAATTAAGTCCAGACTTAATTTGCACTTTAAGAAATACATTAGATTTTTACATTTAATTTTAATTATATAATACTTGTATTAATTGTATAATATCTACTACATCATAATTCTGAGAGTTTGATAATCGGTCTTTGTCAGGTGACGTCACCCTCGTAAACACCGAATTGCATCATGGGACATAGCCGCCATTTGTGTTGTATCCGAGTTAACGTGAGCTGTTGTATGTTTAGCGTCTTTCGCAGAGTAAATACAGTGTTACGTTCTTTTTGTGTTAAGGGCTGTAAGTTAATAGCAAATCACGCGATCAAAAAGGTAAACAAATTATCACGACGACAGATATATTAAATTTCCCACTCAGAAGAAAGGATATTGACTTATGATATTGACAGACTGTAGCGGTGCATCGAGTGCCCTGGCCTGCAGCATTGAGACGCAAAATATATCTTTTGCTGGCATAGCTCCGTTTATGCTCTCGACATTTTCACAAAGGTAAGTACGTAAGAATATTTAAGTAACTTTACAACTGCCATTGAGCCTCTAATACTTATTTTAATTCAGTGTAACACTTTAGTATTGTGGGTAGAACTGCATTTAAATCTTAACAAATCAACTTTGTGCATATGGATTTAAGATTATGAAGTAATTGATTGTTAAAATGTTGTAAAATACTTTTGAAATCTTAGTTACAACTTACATTTGCTGATTTACTCACCCCCTGTCAAAAAGTACATTTTCGACTTCTTTTCTAAAACAAATAAAGGTTTTTGTTGAAAACGTTACATGAAAAATTTTAAACTTTCAGACTGTAGCTTCATAAAACTGCAGTTTATCAAAATAAATATATTGGATGACTAGGCTTGTGCCGGTATTCGGTAATGCGATAAATCACGGTAATGAATATGCACGATATTGTTATCGCGGGCACTTCAAAATACCGTGAAAAATAATAGATCCGAATTTATATTCTTAGAACGTGCCTTAGCTTATTTTCCATCAACCGCTTGAAGAAACACTGCGTATATGCTGCGCATAACTGATGCGCACTCTGATGTAAACAATCCCCACATGTAGAAGCCCTGTGTGTGCGCCGCCGCTGCCACCACACTATAATCGTCACACGCAGGGGCGGACCGGACCGGCCACCCGGTGGGCCGACGTACTTTTTGGGCCGGGCTGATCATCGTCTTATGATTTAATCGGCCCATAAAAGGCTCAGCAGCCTATCGTTTTTTTCTGCCTTATTGATTGACGCTGCTGTGATCTGTGACTCTCTGAAAGTAGATGCTTTTTTTCCCGGACAGACAGACCGGGCCGGTCCATGTGACACTCTGCAGCCCATTGGCTCTTTTCGGTATTGACATTGGGCTGGCCCAATCACAAACTCCTATTTTGGACTCCGTGTGAGCGTGCGTCGTCTGTGTGTATTTGTCAAAATAGTCGAGAGTCAGAGAGAAGAAACGCAAGGGAGGCGCAGAGAAATCGCGAGAAATACACCGGCGTTTCATTTAGCGATTCTGAAAAGTTCTCTGTTCATTCTAGTACACGGCTAAAAACGCGAATCACGTGACCACACACTCTCTGCCCAGAGCTGCAGCCACTAGTTCAGCGGGTGAGCATAAACCCCAGGTGAGAGTATAGTGCATGTCAGACAGTTCATCTGCTGGATGATCTCATCTCACTATAGTTGTTAAACGTGATATTGAATTCATCTTGTTGTCTCTATCTAACAATTCTTATGTCTTTTGAATAACTTGTTCTCAGTTAACTGTTTTGGCTGAGTGCAAAGCTAATATATTAATTTATGTAACCACATACACTGATTCTGCACATTGACTGATTGCTTACCTTTATCGTTTAAATTTAATGTACGTTATACTGTTATAATGGCCATTATTGGTTATTAAAACTGATATTCTGCAAAAGAGACAGTGTAAATCAAATATCAAAATGAAACAAATTTGACTTATGTTTTCATTGTTTAGATAGTGAAACAGCAAGCAGGATGAGGTGAAAGAGGTTAAAACGTAACACTGTTCCCTTTGAAGATTTACCCATGCATTAGCAGGCAGTTTTTGTTATGTTTATTATTGAATATAGGCTGAGTGAATAGTGTATTGAATAAGCTAAATTGACTGTAGTGTATGAGTGTGTATGGGTGATTTCCAATATTGGGTTGTGGCTGGAAAGGCATCTGCTGCATAAAACATGCTGGAATAGTTGGCAGTTCATTCCACGATTGCTGATCGAAGACGGTTTCCCTTTGCACATTCACTTGGATATAATTGCTCAAGTTTACTTATATATTGTGTATTGTTTTATTTATATTTATTTGTATTTAAATGTTTGAAGTACTTTTAGTTAATTAAAAAGTTATTAAAGTTACTAAGTTGAAGAAACTGAAGTTTTTTGTGTTTTTTTACCTGTTTCTCTAGTAAAATTACAATATCGTGATAATACCGTATACCGTGATAAAAGCTCAATCAATTAATCGCAGCATGAAAATGTGATACCGGCACATGCCTACTACACAGACAGACACTGCACACTCTGCAATACAAACTAAGAGAAGGAAATAAAACCAACACTGCAGTCAGCTGAAGATGTGGATGAACAACGTGCAGAGAAGGAGACACGTGAGGTTGAAGATGGTGAGAGACACAGATGAGGAGACACACAACATTAAGGAGGTAGCCGAGACAAACTGAGTGTAAATGGTGTATGGACAGATGTGTAGAAGTAAACCGCCTGTTGGAGGAGAACTGACAGCTGCTGTGTGAACTTGAAGAATACAGGATGTCTGATGGATTTTGTGACAAGAATGATGCTCAAGTACCAAACAGTAAAAAAAACACAATCTTAATAACAAGCACTGACCCATCAACATGATACTCCCTTGTGAAGGTGAAGATGTCACATTACTGTATAGGATTGTAACTGTCTGTTGTGCTCAACAAACTAATGTCCAACTGTAGTGTAGAAGAGCTGTAGTAGTCAATAAGAGTTAAAAGCCCAGGTGTATAAATGCATTATGTGCTTAATTGATGCATTCTTTGCATATTTCTTCCAATTTTTGTAGCTTTGTTTCTTTCACTGTGTGTATGAGTGTGTTTTGCTGCTGTTTCATCCTGTCTCATGTAAACAATATGATGCATTACTCCAGAAATGAATTTTCCCTCAGTGCCTGAATAAAAACATCATTTGTATAACTGTAAATAAATGGAGGATGACTTAAAGTTTGTTGTTAACTCATTTATTGTTCTTCACAATAACAAAACTGGTACATCAAAACACAAGATAAGCAGTTATTACTTAAACTGAATAACCCTTTAAAGAACTTGGGACGAGTGCTTTTGCTCAAAGTTAAACATTAGATCAATCAGTAGTTTGAGCTGAATAGATATTTCACCCACAAATTTTTTCTCTTTACACTAATAAAGATATGACGAAGGCTGAAAATCTGTAACTACTGACTCCACAGTAGGAAAACCAACAAATACAACGGAAGTCAATGGTTACAGGTTTTCAGCTTTCATCATAATATCTGTATTTGTGTTCAACATATCTTAATATTTGGGTGTATTCATTTAATGTTTTTTTTGTTGTTGTTCTCTGTGCACTCAGTGTATTTGACTACATAAAATCATAATAGTATTTACATGTTTTGTTCTGTTGCTTTCATTACATTTATTGTTCATATTTGTACAATACTTTGGATACAAACATCTTTCCAATAGTTTGTTAATGTAAATATTAGATGTAACTAATGAAATAAAACGAAAAACTGCAATAAATAATTAAAAATACTTACTGTGATTTAATGGTGTTTAAACTAAAACAACGTATATTAAGACATTGATGATATACAGTATGGCATGTCAGCAATGGGTAGGCGGCAGCGCGCTCCGTTGGTTTGCAATTAGTTTAAACGGATCTATATCCTGAATGTAAGACAGTTTATCAAAATTACGATCCCTGGCATCTTTGTTTAGTTTATTGCGGTCCCGTGTACTCTCGATTTTCTTGTACTTCTCCAGCTTGACCTTTTTTTGGCATGGATCTCTCGCGTTATTATGTGTCTCTCAAGTTGTCTCGGAAAGCGATACCATGGCGCAGGTGTGACGTCACACACAACAAACGCACGTGACTGACAAAGACCGATATGTAAAAAGCATTTTAATGGGGTAATAGAATTATTTATATATAAATGTATAATATAGTATAGATACATTGTAATAGAAAGCTTCAGACACTGTATTCTTCCCACACTTGATTTATGAGTTATTTATATAATAACATCGATTTTTTTTCTTATTTGATTGTTTATATTGTTTTTAAATGTAACTTTCATATCTTTCAAGTCTTTACTTCTCTACAATACATTATTGTGATAAAAATATAAAGTGGACAAAAACGTTTCATAGTCAAACTTTAAACTACAAACTAAGCAATTCCATGCAAATGTCAACCTTGCCATGAAACGAATGACTTTTTTTTTTTTTTAACCAAAATAGCGAAACCCTTTCTAAGTTTTTTGCTTTGGCTTGTATTTTACAAAAATACTCAAAAATGTCTCTGTCAATGTTCTCCAACAATTATATTTGATTTACACAAGTGCCAATTTCACACTGTCACATCCATAACAGAGATGTCACATCCATAACGAAGTTTTTTTCCTCATAAATGCAAAAATATAAAATAAAATCAATCATTTTTGTTCTAAAGAGAGCCAACTCTTATCCTGCTGATGAGCAATTGCTTCTTTTGAGTTGTGCAGTTTAATCCACGGAATATCTACAAAGTCTGTAGTAGACTGTGAACTCGCAGACATTTTTGGTCACATCCATAACGCATGTTTATTTTCCTCATTTAAAATATTTAAAAAAATGTACCGATTGATATTTTTCTGCTCCCATAACTCCGTGGTTAGTAGTTTTGTAAAATATAAACAGATGTTTCAATATAATGTTAACATATACTTTCTCTGTGAACTTATGTTTTGAGATTTTACTGCAAATGTCACATCCATAATGCTGGAATTGCTCTACTACGTTAACAGGCATTGGCAGAAAATAAGTTATGCTCCATGTTATTTATATCACTTTTTAGTCACTTATAATGTTTTAAAGTGATTAATTCTTAAAAATATCTATCTAGTTAAAAAAACAATAACATAAAAATTGAGAAAACATTTTCACATTTACCAAAAGTGCTTTATTTTAATGCATACACATCCCCTTGATGAACATATAAAAGCCATTTCCACTAAATCAAGTCCAGACCGTGTTTGCATTTAAAAATTCACATTTAGTTCCATATTAAATCTTTATTGTCATAGTTATGACAGTACAGACATTATTCAAGAGACGATTAAAATGACGATTATTCTAATACTGAAAGGCACTACCTAACACCCTCCGTCCAAGACTTTCTTCTAAAACCCCATAAACAAAACAACAAGGGGGAAAAAGAGAGCATATGGTAGTAAAAATCTCCATTTGTATCAATTATAACAGATAAAACGATAACAAGAACAAGTAAAACCTTGTCTAATGTTTACATGACTTGATGGCATCCGCATAGGGTGCATGGTATTTACTGTACCTCAAGAACTCTATTTACAAGAAAAGAAACTATTACAATCCATAAAACGTTGTACTTTTACTCTAAACAGCATTCTTGACCTCCCTCGAAATCGAAATCATAACAATCATCAATAAAAATCACGCAATTCCTGTGCACATTTTGATGATCTAGTGTGCTTTCCGTCAGATTTAGTCTGAGGATTTGTTCTTCTAGAGTAAAAACATGTACGATAAATCTCTTTGGCTCAGTTATTATTGCACTGACAAGCATACTAACTCATTAAAAAAAATTAAATCTGGCAAACGACAAGAAAATATACAAACACTGTTAATCCATGCAGTAAATATTGCACAATAAAGCAGCTTTGGTACTCAAGGTTTGCTTGAGCTCTATTAATGACGTTGCTAAAAGCTTTGATGCTTAAAAAAAGGAAAATGAAAAAGCACACTAGACCCAATAAACATGCACATAGCATGATGCTCAGCAAAATATGCCAGTGTCACAAACAATAATCTTTTCCAAATACATCACAAGCACCAAAATGATATTCACTTTACTTCCAAATCAACAAGACGGGTTTTAATGGTGAAAACACAATCGAATGCTCTTCAGCTAATGTAATTGTTCTAGACTGGAAAGTGAAGGTGCGATCACACTAGGCTGCAGATGATTAATTGAATTGAATGATGTTTTTAAAAGTTTGATTGGTTCGTTATTACTTTATGTAATTAAATGTTTAATTTTTAAAATTATTTTATAAATTAATTGATCATTATGTAATTAAAAATGTTCAATATTTGATTAGATTTTATTCATTATTATTTTAATTAAGTAAATTTTGGTATTTTTTTAATTACTTTGGTAAATTAATAAATATTTATTAAGTTCTTTCAATGTTTGATTAGGTTTTATTCATTATTATTTAAATTAATTAAATGTTATATTTAAAAATGATATTGTAAATTAATTAATAATAATTATTTAATTAAAATAGTTCAATATTTGATTAGATTTTATTAATTACTATTTTAATGGATTAAATATTTTATTTTTCAAATTATTTGGTAAATTATTTAATATTCTTTCATTTAATTCTTTCAATGTTTGATTAGATTTTATTAATTAATATTTTAATTAATTAAATAATTTAATAAATGTGCTTAATTAAAATATTTTATATATTTTTAATTATTTTGTAAATTAATTATTTGATATAGTTACATTTTTAAACATTTAATTAGATTTTATTGATCCTTATTTTAATTAAGTAAATATTCTATTTAAGGTGTTTAATTAAAATATTTTATTCAAAAATTTGTTCAATAATTATTTGATTTAATAATTTTTTTTAAACATTCAATTGGAATTTCTTCATTCTTATTTCAAATATTTTGTTAAATGTGTTTAATTTAAATCCTTTATTTGAAAAATCCTTTTGTAAATTAAAATTAGTTCAATAATAATTTGTTTAATTGATTTTTTCAATTATTAATTAGTTTGAAATCCTTATTATTTTAATTAATTAAACATTTTATTATATGCGTTTAATTTAAATACTTTAATTTAAAAATAATTTTTGTACATCAATTCAATAATTATTTCATTTGATGTATTTTAAATAATTGATTTTATTATTAAAAATATTATTTAGCAAATTATTAACTAATAAAAACAACATCCGGCATCACATCTTCAAAATTTGTGGCTAAACAGTTTTCAGACTCTAGTATGATGGCACCTTTTCATACCACAATGAATAACTGCTAAAAATAAATAAATAAATCATTAGTCTGACTTTCTTGGACATTTCAAAACTCAAAGTCAAACTCTCTCTAATAAGCCGCACAAACGGTAAATCCAGACCAAGCGGCTGCAGTAAGAAACACCTTGCTGTGGCTGTTATACAATGGGGGGCAGAAACTGAGGCTCTGGTCCTTCAGAGGACGAGGAATCAGAGCTGGAGCCCGTCTGAGGTTTGATGATGATCTGAACGGATCGTTCACCACTCGAGTCCGTCTTGCTGTCTTTGCTCAGGCCTTTGCTTGAATCCTCGCTGGTTTCTTCCTCGGCTGAGGCTCCTATAGGACGCAGACGCTCTTCTGAGACTGTCTTTCCTCCTTTGCTTGAGGCGTCACTGACCCTCTTCAGTTTCTCGTCGGATCCTGATTTATCAGCTGTGGAGAGAGAAAAGAGATTATTTCGACACTCATTAAAAAAGATGTTTGCTGTCGTGCAAACTACCTATTTAAAAAGAGCTGAATCAATGTAATTCTTTACATTTTGGACAACTTAATTTTTTAATGTTTAAACCACTTTAAATTAAGTTAACTAAATCGATATGTGCTGGGACAACATAAAGGAATTGTGTCGACTTTGCATAATGTAATGGATTTACATTACTCACTTACTATCTTTCGGCTTAGTCCTGATTTATTAGGTGTCACCACAGAGGAATGAAGCGCCAATTACTCTGGCAGATGTTTTATGCAGCGGATGCCATTCGAGTCACAGTAATTTAACATTATAATAGTTTAATTATATAGCAAGTACGTAACATGTTGCTTCATATCATAACTAAAATTAAAAAGAGTAAAATGAAATTATTTAATTTATGAATCTACTTTAATTATATATTTATACTGTAATCACAACACCTTTAGCTTCATATTTTAACCAATAATTTAATTTCAAACATTCACACACTTATTATAACTATATTTCCTTTGTTTAGTATTCTATAATAACACAATATAATTATAGAATGTTTTACTTTATATTATAATAAATAATAATAATAATAAATAACTCATAAAATATAACAATATAAACATAAATAACAATATAAAATATTTTTTTATTATAAATAATTTAGATTATATTATTGTATTATAATAAAAAAATATATATAGCATATTACAATAAATAATTAGTTTTAAACATTTATAATATAAAATTATTAATAACAATTAACAAATTATTGCATTATTATTACAATTATAATTAATATTAATATTCATTC
The DNA here is from genome assembly GCF_903798145.1 of Danio aesculapii. Lineage (NCBI taxonomy): Eukaryota > Metazoa > Chordata > Actinopteri > Cypriniformes > Danionidae > Danio > Danio aesculapii. The sequence continues at coordinate 20,693,290 of NC_079459.1, read as the reverse complement.
ATTCATTTTCTTTTCGGCTTAGTCCCTTTATTAATCCGGGGTCGCCACAGCGCAATGAACCGCCATTAATATTAATATTTTAATTATTATTTTATTTCACATTATAAATGCATTTTAATTTTATTATATGACAATTATAACATAACACTACTATATAACATCATTTTATTTAATATTAAAGTTAATTTAATAATAATAAATAAATATAATTCACATTATAATTTTATTTCCATTTTTTTGTAATTCGATTTTGCTTCTGTAATTATATGAAATATTATTTAATATTATATTTATTGATACATTAAAATAATCCACAATGTCTTATACTTTTCTAAGATTTCATTTTTACTCTAATTATTAATTCAGAACATTTATATATAATATTTGTTTAGATTTTGATATTATAATTATAGCAAATTTAACTTCTTATTGTAATGAATATTAATATATAATATGAATATAACTAATAGTTTTATTACATTTTTATGTTATATAATTATACAACATTTAATTTCATTTTCTAACTCATTCATACATTCATTCTTTTAAAACATTTGTGCATTTTTAGACAGAACCCAAGTATCAGAATATTTTTGACATCCCTGTATATTTCTGTAATGGCACATGTATTGGCCCTCACCTGTCCTGTTTCCTGTGGCTTTGCGGTAGGTAAATTCATAATTGTTGTCACTGTCTTTCCGTAGCGGGCGAGGTTTCGGATGGAGTCTGTTGAGGCGTCCTTCTGTGATCCACTCATGCTGCATCGCTTCATCAGGCGTCATGCGCTTTGTGGGATCCCACCTACAACAACACAACACCAGGTAAGAAAACATTATAAAACCTATAAAACCCATTCTAAACCTATATTAGAACAAATATTAAAAGAATAAAAGAAAATAAATAAAACAGAATAATGTACATAACAAAATAAAAATATATATTTTGGCTTAAATTATTAATTATATCATTTTATTTATTAGAAAACTACAATAATAAGCAATAAAACTGAATAAATAAACTAGGATTAAATTACAATATAAAAATGTATATCATATTTTATCTTAAATGACAATAATATAATTTTATTAATTGTTATATAGGGTGACGCGGTGGCGCAGCGGGTAGTAAGTCGCCTTACAGCAAGAAGGTCGCTGGTTCGAGCCTCTGCTGGGTCAGTTGTTGTTTTTGTGTGGAGTTTGCATGTTCTCCCTATGTTCACGTGGATTTCCTTCGGATGCTCCGGTTTCCCCCACAAGTCCAAAGATATGTACTATAGGTGAATTGGGTAGGCTAAAAGTTGACCGTGTATGTGTGTGTGTGTGTGAATGAGTATGCATGGATGTTTCCCAGTGATGGGTTGCGGTTGGATAGGCATCCGCTGAGTAAAACATATGCTGGATAAGTCGGATATTGGAAAACATATGCTGGATATTAACATAACAAATTACAAAGATATATAGCCTCATTCAAATTATTAGTTTAAATTATTATATAAAATATAATAACAAAATTATATATTAAATATTCTAAACCTATATTAAAATAAATATTAAAATACTAAATAATAAAACAAAATAAATAAAAAAGAAGAGTTTAAATAATATAAAAAATATATTTTATCTCAAAAATATCCATTATAACATTTTATTAACATGTTATATTAATTATATTTATTAACATAATATAAGATATTAAATAAATACAAATAAAATATAAATAATTACAATGATATATATATATATAGTTATATTCAATAATTAGTTATACAGTTATGTTAAACATTAGATGCATAACAAATATTAAAATATCAAAAATAGAATCTAAAATAATTTACTTCTACATACACAAGGCAACGCTGAATGAAGTCAAGAAAGAGAGGATCGTTGGTCTTCAGCACACTGGCCAGATCTTTAGAGCTGGGTCGACGTTTCTTTCCTTTGCTGTTGGTGATGTTCCTTGGATTTCCTTTCGAATCTGATTGGAACATTTGAACAGTAAAATGAAACCTCAGTGTTACTTGGGTAACACTTTAGAAAAAAGTTCCATGAGTTTATACAGTAACCAAAATAAACCAGCATTAAGAAATCACTTCCTAATTAGTAAGCTTACCAAAAAATAACCTCCGTCTCGATGCAGTCTGAACAAAGTCATTTGGAGGAAGTCCCATGATCTGCAGAATTAAAAATATAAACAGTCTATTAGTAACCAAGAACTATAGAAAAATCATTAACAGGCATAAAGGACTTTATTTCAGATACAGAACACAAAGGCAATTTGAAGATTCTTTACTATAACATCTTTCATGTGATGACAATCAACTATTAATGGTTTTATTTTACATTTATCTATCAGATTTTTAAAGCTTTAAAGCTCTAATACACCATTAACTGTAAAAGTGTGAAAAAAATAACAATCACTTAGTCTTTAATGGATGTTTGTACACTTGTGGATTTACACTTCATGGAAAATGTATTATACACATAGACATCGCTTTTTTGCATAGGACACTATAGTATAAACTATAGAACTGCAGGTTAACTATTTAACTATTGTAACTGTTTAATAACATTTTCCAGTATTTTGTTATTCAGAATATTCAGTCTTTTCTGTTTATATCTCTGCTCTGTCAATTTTTGATGTTGAAAATCCAACCCTACAGTTAAACAAAGTGACTTTTATTGACATTTCAGTAGTTTGAAATAATATGATTCAATTCAATTCAATTCACCTTTATTTCTATAGCGCTTTTACAATGTAGATTGTGTCAAAGCAGCTTCACATAAAAGGTCATAGTAAATTGTAACAGTGTAGTTCAGTTTTTAGTGTTTAAGTTCAGTTCAGTTTAACTCAGTTCAGTGTGGTTGTATAAGAATGATGTATAAGAAATAAAATCTAGAGCAATAAGGCTTTAAAATAGCAGAAAATGTACTGGCAGTTTATCGCAAGGTTTTTGTAGCATAATACACAACACCAACCCAGCCAATATATCACTCTAAACTATTAAAAATGTTAATAAAAGCCACATTTTCTAACTTGTCAAGGTAAAAAGTTGTTGAAAGAAAGATTAAGGTCCTAGAATGCAATTCAAAAGTATAAATAAAACATAAAAACATGAATCACAAAATATAGAAAACTACTAATTTCCAGATATTTTTTTACAACGTACAGTATACACAACACCATAGCTTTGACTATGTAATGTAATATTCGCACCTCTTGTAAAGCTTCTTTGAAGTAATAACTAATGTGAAAAGCGCTGTACACATTGACTTGAATTGAATGTTTAAATGCATTTGAGCATTTATACTATTGAAATCAATCTGATCTAATGTGTTTTCAATTACTTCTGAAAGTGTTCAAAAAATGGTTTAGGGATTAGTATTAAAGGAAAAACGTATCTTAAAGGAGCAGTTCACTTAAAAATGTAAATTCTGTCATCATTTCCTCATCCTCCACTTGATCTAAACCTATTTGAGTTTCTTGCTTCTGCTAAACCAGGGGTGGGCAAACTCGGTCCTGGAGGGCCGGTGTCCTGCACAGTTTAACTCCAACTCTAATCAAACACACCTGCTTATAGATTTCTAGTGATCTTGAAGACACTGATTAGCATGTTCAGGTGTGTTTGAGTAGTGTTGGAGCTAAACTGTGCAGGACACCGGCCCTCCAGGACCGAGTTTGCCCACCCCTGTGCTAAACACAAAGAAAGATACACTGAAGGATGTTGGAAAAAAACAGCCATTCACTTCCGTAATATTTTTTATTTCCTACTATGGATGTCAATGTCTGCTTTTTCCAACTTTCTTTAGAATACCTTGTTTTTGCGTTCATCAGTAAAAAGAAAATCATAAATGTTTATAAACACTTAAGTGTGACGGAATGGTGAGGAAATATTTATTTTGGGGGTGAACAGTTTCTTTTATACCACATGTAAACAGAACTTTTTTAAACTATTATTAGCACAGTCTCTGACCTCCATGATACAGGCGATCTGCTCCACCTCACTCTCTCCTGGAAAGAGCGGATAACCGGTGTAAAGCTCCGCCAAAATACAGCCCAGACTCCACATGTCTATAGCCATGCTGTACGGATGACCCAGAATCACCTCTGGTGAGCGGTAGAAGCGGCTCTGGATGTAAGTGTACACTGCAGAGAGGAAAACAAGAGCTCGGTTAGAGATACAGACATTTAACTAAATGAATCAGATTAAAGGGATAGTTCACTCAAAAATGAAAATGTGCAAAGTATTCACGCACTCTCAAGTGTTTCTAAACCTTTATGAGTTTCTTTAATCTGTTGAACACTTAAGTAGACATTTGGAAGAGCGTTGGAAACTGGAAACCATTGATTTTCATAAGAAAGTCAGTGGTTACAGGTTTCCAGTATTCTTCAGAATATCTTCTTTTGGGTTTAACAGGAAAAGGAAAGCCATACAGTATTGAAACATGTAAAGCGGAAGTAAATGATGACAGAATTTTCAGTTTTGGGTAAACTGTACTTTTAATACAAGACACTGCAGGTGAAAATGCTCTCAATATTGAGCTTTTTTCAGTCTAACAGAAAAAAAAAACATCCAAAATATATTTTAAAGTGTTTCTTTTGTTTTCAATTTTGACATTTTTTTAAAGGCTGCATGTGCATATATATTGCACTGACCACAAATCTTTACCAACACTTACTCTTGAATGGCACTATCATATTATTATATTGAAGTATTGTAATTTAAATTGTATCATAAATGTAATACCAAAATATTTGTACATTTTTTATGTAATCAATTAGCTGGACGTATGGTAAACTATCAGTTCATTCTTAACCCTATTCACATGCAATGTCTTGCTTTAATGCATCAAATCATTGGTTTTCATTTGTTATGTCACAGGTTTGTTTTAAAAATGAAAATCAAGTATGGATTTATTATTTCCTATTGTTTTCTTGCCTAGCGCGGATACCATTGTCTAAATACTAAAAAAAGAATCTACTTAAGGAAGAGTAGATGTCACATTTTCATTTCTTGATGAACTATCCCTTAAAAGGGAAAACAGTTATAAATGCAAATGATAATACATCGATTTGAACAAGATTCCCCACATCAATACACCTAATCAAAGGATTGCAGATTCTGTTATGTATTGTTCAATATAAAAGGGTTTACTTTACCTCTCTGTTGCTCATAGCAGCTTGATCCAAAGTCGACCACCTTGATGTTTCCTTGCCCCCTTTGGGAAAGCAGTATGTTCTCCTATTATGAGGAAAATCAGTATTTATTAGCAAGATGGTCTTTGTTGAACAGATAAAATTGTTTAAAATGAAACTGAAAACAATGTAAGATGTTTGAATCTGCTTATTTCCAAACTTTCTTCATTGTGTGGACAATATCACTCAAAAACATATTTAATATATGTGTCAAAAGTCCCGTCAGGCATATTCAGAACAAGCATCATTTGATGACATATAAAAAGACTCTATTTTAGGATCACAGTGCTGGTCAAAAATACAAATTAATTCAAAATGTTTTGGCTGTGATGAATTTTTGTGTTCCTAAAAGTACACAAAACTATCATTCCATATTCCATATTATTCCTTTTCTTATTTACACACGGGCAGTGCTGAGGCTTACCGGTTTAAGGTCACAGTGGATGATCTTCTCTTTGTGCAGCATCTGGAGGCACTTGAGCAGTGAATGAGCGAAACGGCGAATCAGACCCAGACTGAAGCCCTGGAAGTTGTTCTTCTTGATCAGCTCATACAGGTTTGCCCTGTTAAGAAAGCAGACAAATAATTGTTCAATTAGCTCTCTGTTGATTGACATTAATTCAGCATAAACAGCATTGACTCAAAGCAGAATGATGGGTTAGTGGAATGCATCCTTCTTAGCCCTCCCATCTAGCACTATCAAGCCTCTTCAACTTATCCAGAATATGGCAGCCAGACTGATCGAAAGTGCAACAGTGCACATTTTAGACATTCATTCTTCCATTTACTCTGGTTGCCAATTGACACTTGCATGAAATTCAAGTGTAGTCTACTTAGAAAATATCTTCTGGCTCAGTCTGTACCCCGTCATCTGAATTCAACACTTCAGGCTTATAGTATATGAAATCCTTGCATCATTAAATTAACTGTCTTCAAATCTACACGAAAATAACCATTTTTAAAGAAAAGACTAAGGACGCATCTGTTTAGTCAACATTTGATCCTCCAACTCCGGCAGTTTCAATTTTATTCATTTACAATTACATTTAGTCATTTAGCAGACGCTTTTATCCAAAGCGACTTACAAATGAGGACAAGGAAGCAATTCACACAACTATGAGAGCAACAGTGAACAAGTGCTATAGACAAGTTTCAGGTGTGTAAAGTCTAAGAAGCAAAGAATTAGTGATGCAAGTTTTTTTTTTGAGAGAGTACAGTTAGTGGTATAGCCAGAGAGGCAGTTGCAGATTAGGAAGGAAAGTGGAGACTAAATAGTTGAGTTTTTAGTCGTTTCTTGAAGACAGCAAGTGACTCTGCTGTTCTGATGCAGTTAGGGAGTTCATTCCACCAACTGGGCAGATTGAATGCGAGAGTTCTGGAGGTTTCTGGAGGGCACATAAATCTGCAGAAGTGAGAGCAGATAAGAAGGAGCAAAGCCAGAGGTCGCTTTGTAAGCAAACATCAGAGCTTTGAATTTGATGCGAGCAGCAACTGGCAGCCAGTGCAAACGGGTGAGTAGCGGAGTGACATGTGCTCTTTTGAGTTCATCAAAGACCACTCGTGCTGCTGCATTCTGAAGCAGCTGAAGAGGTTTGATAGAGTTAGCTGGAAGCCCGGCTAGTAGAGAGTTGCAATAATCCAGTTTAGAGAGAACAAGAGCTTGAACAATGAGTTGAGCTGTATGTTCAGATAGTAAGGGTCGGACCTTTCTGATGTTATAGAGTGCGAATCTGCAAGATCGAGCAGTTCTAGAAATGTGGTCAGAGAAGTTTACTTGGTCATCAATCATTACTCCAAGGCTTTTTACCATTTTGGATGCAGTAATGGTTGCCCCATCCATCTGGATTGAAAAGTTATGGTGTAGAGTCGGGTTGGCAGAAACTTCAAGCATTTCTGTTTTCGCGAGGTTAAGCTGAAGATGATGATCTTTCATCCAGTGTGAAATGTCTGACAGGCAGGCTGAGATGCGAGCTAGAACCGAGGGATCATCAGGGTGAAAAGAGAGGTATAGCTGGGTATCATCAGCATAGCAGTGGTAGGAAAATCCATGTTTCTGGATGACTGGTCTTAAAGATGTCGTGTAGATGGAGAAGAGAAATGGCCCAAGAACAGAGCCCTGAGGTAACCCAGTGTTTAGATGCTGTAGGTTGGACACCTCTCCCCTCCAAGACACTAAAAAGACTTCTAAATCGATTTAATTGTTTGTTCTTCATCTGTTACCATTATAGTAAAGGGTGCAACGAGAGTAGAAAAGTACGTTGTTTGGCTGAGAAAGGGCTAACAAAAACAACTTTTAAAGTTTATACTGTATGATCCACAACAATAATTCAAGTAAAATGTCTCTTTGATGGTCACATTAAACATGCTATTGATATTACTCCCATTATTAGGAATTGGTTATTCATATGATCCCATTATTCACATTTGGACTTTTATTTAGTCCAAAACCACCCAAAGATTACTGGGAAAAAAAGGTTTTTTATTCAAAATGTTGTGTTTACATCACATTTGTCATGTGATACTTCAAAATGACAACTAACATCTAATCGTATAGATTGTTTATGTGATGTTAATGCAAATAATTGCATGAGTTATTCACTACGTAACTACATGAGTTTATTCAAAATGTTTACGAAATGGTAATTGCACTATTAACTTCATTATAAAATGAAGCGAACATTTTCAAAGTTCTCATCAAAAGAGGAAAGATCACTAATGTAAATTAAGTGCTTTCAATCAAGTTGTTAGAGTGGCTGACTGTAGTATTGGTAACCTAGAAACCAACAACAAACCAAGCAAGCATAATGCAGATTGCTGAATGGCTGACATGAGTGTCACATGAGTGTAATCTTCACTGTAAAAATGCTGGTTTCCACACACAATTCCTTCACATGTCCCACAAATTGAGTGAGATTTTTTATCATTTTTTTGTGCATTTAAGTGGATTGAACATAAAACAATTAAGTTGTCCTCAAAAAATTTAAGAATTGTGTTGATTCAGCTCATTTTAAATAAGAAGTTTGAACAACTAGCCAAAATAATTTTTTCAGTGTTTGCTACATCAGAGTTTAATGGCAAATGCGTTTCCATCTACCTTTATTCGCAAACCAGATCTAGCGTAATAACCTTTTCCTGGTAAATTAAGAGATTTGTATTAAAATTTTGCTATTTCCATCAATCGTTTCTCATATGATACTTCAAAATGTGCATTAACACTCGGTGATTGAAGCCCAGCTATAGTGATGAGTTGGGAGTGGTGAAAAGATGTGAGAACTGAGGTTTAGAGACTCCATGTACCACAGTTATCATCACAAAAATGGAATTGTAGTTCTACTAACATAAAAATGTGGTTGCTTACTCAAATGTTTTGATGAAATAAAGTTTTTGCAGTGGAGGTTTTGCAGTGTAGACTGAGACTTGTCACAGCATCCACATACTGTATTGTTGCTGTTCTAGTGACTTGCTTCTATTTCCCTCATTTGTAAGCTAGTTTGGATAAAGGGTCTGCTAAATAAATCATGTGAAACATGAAGTAAATGTTCTCTGAATGCCTCAAGATGGCAGCACAGTCACTTTTAGCGCAACCTCATGCCAAACCTTAACACAAACACATCCATTGTCACTCAACGAGCTCCCTTCTTTAAACGCTTCCATAAAAGAAAATCTCACTGTTAGTCTGTTAACCGCTAAGCATTATGCTAAAGAGCCCTTAGAGAGAAACTCATGAAAGTCATTATGTTTGGCAGTGAGGAGGCCTAAAACAGCAGCTGTGAACAGCTTCATGTAACCAGAGACTTCACACCACGAGTGGGCAGAGAAAGAGATAGGGGTCTAATCAAGGCATTAAGTAAAGGATTCAGTGACGGTAACCCTAGATAGGGAGCGACGCATCTCTAAAGGTCAGGCTCTGTCAGAGATGAAGCTGCTTTTCCTGCGAAGAGACTTAATTGCGCACTTTAGCCAGAGTCCTGAAGGTCCTGAGGGAGGAAACTCTCACTTCGCGGATATAAGTGATGGGATGAACCAGCGGCATGGGTGATAAATTACTACTAATGTGACAAACTAACTAGGGAATCAGATATAATTTAATGAACCGCATTACGCATGTTTTTTCTCCAAAAATTATATAGTTTTAGACTTTTTTGTTTTTTAACAGTGGACTACTGAAACATCAACATGAAATCAAATTGTAAATAAATATATAAATATATTTTTAAATTGAATAACCATTGAATATTAATTGAATAACTAACATGGTACTCTGTACTGGTTGTATAAAAAAAGTTTTCTATCTTGTCAACATGAAATTAAAATTGACCCAAATTGAAAAATAAAACAAAACAAAACAACTAAAATAATAATAATAATAATAATAATTTGTAATAATTGTTTAATCATAAATGATATGATACAATTATTTATTGAACAACAAGATTTTACAAATTATTAAATTATAAATTATTAAAATGATTATTTCTAAAACAAATAAGAAAGAAATAATACATCATTTTAAAATCAAAACTAATGCCATGATCTGCTTAATAACTATTACTTCTTGCAAAAAAAATCTATTTACACTGTAATGTTAAATTATCTTTAAAATAAATACATAATTAATATACAAAATTAAATAAATAAATAAAATGTTTTTTTATTGAACTTTTCAGAATGAGTTGTATACACAGGAATGAGTTGAACATACACAGTATACAGTAACTTTAAGGGAGAAAAGAAAAGAAAACACAAAAAAACAGCAGTGTGGTCTAATTCAAAACAATACTACAATATTGCAGTGTGCACAGTTAAGGATAAATAGTACACTTAATAATAGTCTAATAATCAATGCCAAGACAGGTCAAAGAAATTGTTTTTCCTAAATATCCATAAAATAATTGAATTACCGTGTTGGTAAAATTTTGTGTCAAAGTTGACACAAATTTTAAAATAAAACAAAACAAAATAAATAAAATAATTGTAAATATTTTTAATCATAAATGTTATGATACAATTATTTATTGAACAACAAAAAGATTTTACAAATTCAAAACCTAAATGATTAAAATTATTATTCCTTAAACAAATAAGAAAGAAACAACACATGCTTTTAAAATCAAAACTAATGTGATGATCTGCTTAATTATTACTTCTTACAAAAAAATCTATTAACATTGTAATGTTAAATTATTATTAAAATAAATACATACTTGAAATATATTTTAAATAAATATAAAAATAAATAAATAATGTTATATCTTATATAATGGATATCTTAAATATCCATAGAGTAATTGAATTACCATGTTGGTAATTGTTACTGTTTTTATCTGTCTTGTCTTTCTAGTCAACATGAGATAAAAATTATAATATAATATAATATAATATAATATAAAATAAAATAATATAATATAATATAATAAAATATAATATAATATAATATAAAATAAAATAATATAATATAATATAATATAATATAATATAATATAATATAATATAATATAATATAATATAATATAAAATAATATAATATAATATAATATAAAATAATATAATATAATATAATATAATATAATATAATATAATATAATATAATATAATATAATATAAAATAAAATAATATAATATAAAATAATATAATATAATATAATATAATATAAATATTTTTTTACTGCACAAATATTCAATATGAATTTGTTTTAAATAAACTGATAAGTAACCGAATGTAACTGATAAGAGGATCTGTACTGGTTATATTTGTACTGGTTATATTTGTCTATTGAGAGATAGATTTAGATAATTATTTTGAAATGAATATACTGTTTCACTCATAAATATGAAAGCAAAATATGTGTTGATATTCTCTTGAAATAGCTCTCTATAATAAGCTGAAGTAACAGAGAAGTCTTCTATTTTAGTAAGCTCTGTGACTCCCTGTTTAACGCGAGTTACTAGACAGGTTTAAGACAGTTTAAATGGAGAGCATGTCAATGAATCTTCACTCACCCGAGCAGCTCGAAGGAGATGCACAGGTGGTTGCGGAAGTAGAAATACTCCTTCATATGAATAACGTTGTGGCAGTTATCTCTGTCTCTTCTCCGTACAGCATCCAGGATCTTTAACTCTACCAGAGCCTGATGATGAAACCTGCCGGGGAAAAAAGAAATCATTATTATTGTGAAGTAGTAATCAATATGCAGCTCATTAGAATATTTTCCCCACATTTTCATGGTTTTTAATGATCAGTGTTATAAAAAAAATTGTAAATGATGATTACTACATTTTTGATGTTAATTTCTTGTGTTCATTAGAATGAGTACATTAGAATGACTCCTGTATTATTATTATAATATTATGCAGTAATATCAATTAAAAAAATATTATACATACATACTCTCAGAAAAAAGATACAAAATCTGTCACTGGGGTGGTACCTTTTTAAAAGGTTCACTTTTTTACAATACTTGTGGACTTTAGTACCTTTAGGGTAAACTTTTGTACCTTTAACGCTCACTTTTGTACCATATTGGTAGATATTAGTACCTTTAGGGTACACTTTTGTACCATATTGATGGGCATTAGAACCTTTAGGGTACATTTTGTACCATACTGGTGGGCATTAGTACCTTTAGGGTACATTTTGTACCATACTGGTGGACATTAGTACCTTTAGGGTACACTTTTGTACCATATTGATGGGCATTAGTACCTTTAGGGTACATTTTGTACCACACTGGTGGACATTAGTACCTTTAGGGTACACTTTTGTACCATATTGATGGGCATTAGTACCTTTAGGGTTCACTTTTGTACCATATTGGTGGGCATTAGTGCCTTTAGGGTTCACTTTTGTACCATACTGGTGGGCATTAGTACCTTTAGGGTACACTTTTGTACCATATTGATGGGCATTAGTACCTTTAGGGTTTACTTTTGTACCATACTGGTGGACATTAGTACCTTTAGGGTACACTTTTGTACCATATTGATGGGCATTAGTAACTTTAGGGTTCACTTTTGTACCATATTGGTGGGCATTAGTACCTTTAGGGTACAATTTTATACCATACTGGTGGACATTAGTACCTTTAGGGTACACTTTTGTACCATATTGATGGGCATTAGTACCTTTAGGGTTAACTTTTGTACCATATTGGTGGGCATTAGTACCTTTAGGGTACACTTTTGTACCATATTGATGGGCATTAGTACCTTTAGGGTTCACTTTTGTACCATATTGATGGGCATTAGTACCTTTAGGGTTCACTTTTGTACCATATTGGTGGGCATTAGTACCTTTAGGGTACACTTTTGTACCATATTGATGGGCATTAGTACCTTTAGGGTTCACTTTTGTACCATATTGGTGGGCATTAGTACCTTTAGGGTTCACTTTTGTACCATACTGGTGGACATTAGTACCTTTAGGGTACACTTTTGTACCATATTGGTAGACATTACCTTTAGGGTTCACTTTTGTACCATACTGGTGGACATTAGTACCTTTAGAGTACACTTTTGTACCTTTAAGGTTCACATTTTTACTTTTAAGGTGAAGGTAAAAGGTTTTAAGGTGTACTGTGAAGTACACATTTGTAGGTATTAATCTGTAATTTTTAAGGATCTGTAAGGAACAAAAATGTATCTATTGAAAATGTACCGCCCCAATGACAGATTTCGTACCTTTATTTTTGAAATATACATTTTTTACCATGATTTACAGAAGAAGTGTAACAATAGTTTATTAACTAACCAATTTTGTCAGCTGATTATGATTAATGTATGCATTGATGTATGTATTGAAGATTATATGATATATTATTATTAGTAATGTTGATGTTAGATTCAATTGATCACAATTAATTTAATGTTTAAACTAGTTTAAAATATTCATGGTTTACAGTGCTAATATATAAGTATTTGAAATGTTAATATTTTGTAAAATTGATAAAAACAAAAACAAAATATTTTAGTTAATTAAAAATATAGCTAATCAACAATCAATGCTTGATTACTTATGGTTAATCATAATTAATTTCAGATTTTTGTATTTTTCATTTTATAATTAACATATCAACTAATAATAATCAACAAATAGATCAACTAATAAAATAATATTTATATTAGAAGTATTAATAACAATCAATTCATAACAATAAATAATAATCATTATTAATCATGATGAATTACAGAACATTTTTTATTGGTTTTAAAAAAATAATCCTGATGAATTACATTAAAAATGTGTAATTAATTAGTAATTTCAATTTGTTTTAAATAGTCTGTCATTATTAACACCACTAAATATACATTTCAAATTTTAACATTTGGTGCGATTAATCATGATTAATCACAATTAATGACATGAAAACTTACTGACCACATTAAACAGCCCAAATATAGAGAGCAGCTCTACAGTTGAACAGGGCTTTGCATTTTGAGAGGGCTTTAAGTACTGTAAAAGCATCAGTCAAAGCAGGTGCGATGGCAGTCAAAGGCCAGGAGATCAGATCTGCTCAAGCGTGTAATGAGATACACAACTGACACCTTTTAACACCCTTCACTGTATCAGCTTCATTGTAAACACTGACCCAGATAAAAGCTCGCCGAAGAGCTTCTCATAGCCTTACAAAAAAGAAAAGAGTGGGAAAAGGGTTTGATTTAATTTCATTTCAATTAATTAAACAAATGTAATATTTTTTTTACTTATAGTACATTATTTCAGTACTATTTAAGTTTTTAAGGCTTTTTTGCTTTTCATAAATAGCTTTTTTTTCTCAGTATAATGAAAAGAAAACATCCAAAATACACTTTTAATTCTTTCTCACTCAATTTCAGATGGATTATAATCCATGTTTAATAGTTTGTTTTCTCAAAACGATTATTTCTCTGGCCATAAATCCATAAATCTCCACTACAGCAGCCCATATGCCAAACCTCAAAGTTTGGTCCATATCTATATCCATCATTTGCAATATTACATATATTTTATTCTATAAAAAAATAGCCAAAATGTAGTTTTTACTGGCTTTTTGCAGTATATATTTTTGAATTAGAATACAACATTTTATTCTACAAATTATTGCCAAAATGTTGTTTTTTACTGGGTTTTTGCAGTATATTTTCTGAATTAGAAAGTGATTAAAACATACTCAAAATCTCCTCTTTTGACTCTATTAGAAAATAATAGTTAACAGGAATTTCAAACTCAATTTTATGGATTAATTTTTTCTTATTTGCATATTTAAACATAATATTTTTGAAAACTTGTAATATATTTTTTGGTGATTTATAATGTAATCAATCAATATGGGAAGTATACTGTTAATAATTGTTTTACCGTATTCACCTTCAGTGTCTTAATAGTATAGTATTGTTGAATTTCACAATAAAAGAGAGCTGCAGCACCACTGAGGTCCCCTAGTGGTCGCTGACCACGATTGTACTGAAAATGAGAATGAACACTTAAGACTGCGGTTCACTTTACCTCTTCTTATTTCGAATGATCTTGATGGCCACCAACTCATTTGTCTTGTGATCCAAACACTTCAAGACTTGGCCAAACGATCCTTTCCCAATCACCTCCAGCACTTCATAGCGATAGCCTATATGGTCATGCAGGACCTGCACAGAGTATTTAGAGGACAGAGTCAGCTGACGAACAGCTCAGCAGGATTATTTATGTCTCTTTTTACAGTGCCAGACTTCCTGTTACTTAGAGAAACATCGCAATGGTAATATTGAGATGCAGAAACCTTTCTCTTTTGTGGATTTCTGAAGTTATGCACATCTGGGCTGGACTATATGTGACTTTGGTTTACGTTTCGATTGCAAAATGCGTTTTTTTATTAGTTTTGTGTAGGTAATTATGATTAATAACACAATTTTATTGCATCAATTTTATTACCCCCCTTAAGAAATATATATTTTTAAATAATAATGTTTAAAAAAGCCTTGCAAAATGCTAAATTATTAAAGAAAATTATTATGTTCAGTCATCATGACAAATTAGATATTAGAATGTGTAAATAAAACTAGTATGTATAAAAATGTGTTGAAAATATCTGTTAAACAGCACTTAGGAAATATTTTTAAACATCCAAATTTCACAAGAGATGGAGCTTAAAATATGCCAAAACAATTTGAATTTGAATTGCGTTCATTTGAATTTTTAACAATTGTAATTTAATAAAACCGAATATTATATGCCATTAAATATTGTTTTGATATTCCTATTTTAATTAAATTAAATTAATTTACTCTTTCCTGTTGATCACTCCTGGCCGCTGAATCTGAAATTCACAATCAGAATTTATGGTTTTGAATTTTAGGATATTGAATTTTACGATTTTCTTCATCTTGAAAACTTGAAAGTGTATTTATATATATATATATATATATATATATATATATATATATATATATATATATATATATATATATATATATATATATATATATATATATATATATATATAATTTTTACAAGTTTTTTTTCACCTTTTATTAGGATAGTGGAGGTTATGGACAGGAAAGTATTGGGAGCAGAGAGAGGGGAAGGGTCAGCAAAGGACCTCGAGCCGGGAATTGAACTCGGGTCGCCGTGAGCACCACAATGCTATATGTCAGCACACTTAACAACTAAGCTATTGGTGCTGACGAAAGCGTATTTTTACAAACTGGATATCTGCAGTCTATGAATTCAGAACAAAAAAAATCTCAAGTTTAAAAAAGACTTTAAAAAATTGGTTGTTTTAAATTTCAGATGTTCAAACTCAAATTCAAACTCAAATTTGGAAATTCAAATATAAAACATTATTAAATGGCATATAATATTCAGTTTTATAACATTACAGTTATTAAACATTCAAATGAACACAATTCAAATTCAGATTGTTTTGGCATATTTTAAGCTCCATAACAAGAGGACTTATATTGTTGACTTTAACTATATGTATACACACACACACACAGACACACACACACAAAGACACACACACAATCACTATATATGATTAATTAACTATAGAAATTGTTATTAGTTACTTTTTAAATGGTTTTAATTAAACTAACAGCACTAACATACATGTAAAGCAGACAATCTTATATTCAATCTGATTAATCATTACTAACGACAATAATTCATTCATTTTCCTTTGGCTTAGTCCCTTTATTCATCGGGGGTCACCACAGCGGAATGAACCGCCAATTATTCCAGCATATGTTTTACACAGCGGATGCCCTTCCAGCTGTAACCCAGTACTGGGAATGACAATAATATATAGCCTAAATATATATAATGTAATGTTAGTATATGCAAATATATAATATGTTAATAACAGGTGTGAGTAATTATGGTTCATTGCAATTCATTACAAAAATGTGCAGCTAATTGGTTGATTTTCAAAATTGTTTTTAATTGGATAATCAATATTAATAGTATTAAATCATAACAAACATTAATTAGAAACAGATAATTAAGTGTGATTATACAAGGTAATACATATAATATATGATAGAAAACAGTGCAATCAACTGATTCCTTTCTAAAATTGGGCTAATCATGATTAACAATAAATTATAAATATTTATTAGACATGACATTTTACAGACGATTAATTACGATTAAATGATCAGTAATAGACTTCCTGTTACTACCTGTTTTTTTTTTCCTGATAGATTTCAGAAGGAAAGCACATCTGGACCATCTGACCTGTGACTTTGTTTACATGTTTCGACTGCGAATGCCAGCGCTGTGAGTCTTTAAATGGCCGAGGCTGAAGGAATTCAATCTAATAGCCAGTAAGCGTTTTGTGAAAAGGCACATTGACGGTGCTGACGGCAGACTGCCTGTGGATGAATTATCCAAACTCGTGCTGTAATGCAATTTCATCAGTTATCGAGTTGAGTTGAGTTCATGATTTATAAATTGAAAATGAGGTCAGTATGTCAGCCAGTAATCTGACAGCAGTCTTAGAATGTATACAGGGTTATTAAAGTTAACTGACGAAAAAAATAAATATATTTCAAATTTTTTTATTATTATTTAATCAATACTAAATAATAATATGTTATGCATAGAAATAAAAAGAATAAACATGGTGAAAAATAACAAAATTACTAAAACTATTTTATGGTCAAATAAAAAATGAAAATATATATGAATAAATTATTAATAAACTTTTAAAGCTATTTATAGAAATAGTAACAAGAGCTCTGTGATTCTAAAATAACATTTCCAGGCAAGTAATATAATCACAAAAGATATATGATACATCATTGTTATGAAGCGGACAGGAGACAGAGGTAAGGAAACGTTAGGGTGTTTATTAAATGACAACAAGGAGCACATGAAGGATAGCCAGGAGGATCAGGAATGATGTTGGGGTCTTTTCCTCCGTGGCTGGGTAACAGGAATACACGAGGATGGACAGCACACACCAGATACAGCTGACAGAGGATGACACAGACTTGGAAGGACTGGAAGACAGGACGATTCGGGAGGACCAGGAAGACTAGGAGGAATACAAAGAGAACAGGTAAGTAAATCGTTTGTTTTAGCTGAGGATGACTACGCTGAGTGGTCGCTCAGTTGTCCGCTTTCGTCGAGACGAGCCCGGACAATGAGCGACTGGAGTGCTGTGCTTTTATCTGGTGCTCGTGAATGTGATGCAGCTGTGTGCTCATTAGAAGTCAGGTGATGGTGATCTTCGTGAGTGGGGGTCGTGAGAGCCTGACCAATCCATGACAGTACCCCCCTCCCCAGGGCCCGCTCCTGAGGGCCAACACCTCCGACGCCGTGGTGGTCTCCCTCTGCCTCTAGGCGCTGGGAACTCAGGGTGGCTCTCATGAAACTCCACCATGAGACTAGGATCGAGAATATCAGCTCTGGGAACCCATGTCCTTTCTTCGGGGCCGTACCCTTCCCAGTCCACCAGGTACTCCAACTGGCCACCACGACGTCGGGAACGCAAGATCTCCTTCACTGCGTAGACGGCTCCTTCTTCTAGGAGCAGTGGAGGAGGGGGTTCCTCTTCGTGGTCAGGCTCTGTGGAGGGAAGAACAGGATCGTGATAGGGTTTCAGGAGTGATACGTGGAATGTAGGGTGAATACGGTAGTGAGAGGGTAATTGTAGTTTGTAGGTGACGGGGTTAACCTGTTCCACGATGGTGAAGGGACCAACAAATCGGGGACTTAACTTGCGAGAGGGCAGTCGCATGCGTATGTCCCGGGTGGATAGCCACACCTTTTGTCCGGGTGTGTATCTGGGTTCTTCAGACCTTCTCCTATCGGCGGTTACCTTGCTTCGACGGACTGCCCTCTGCAGATGTTGATGAGCCTCGTCCCAGACTCTCTCGCTCTCCCGGAACCAGTGATCCACTGCGGGGACATCAGATGGTTCGCCATCCCAGGGAAAGAGCGGTGGTTGGAAGCCCAGGACGCACTGGAATGGCGTGAGTCCGGTGGAGGGTTGCCGCAGTGAATTTTGGGCATATTCTGCCCAGCCCAAATACTGGCTCCAGGAGTTCTGGTGACCACTGCAGAAGGTCCTCAGGAACCGTCCCACCTCCTGAATCTTCCTCTCTGTCTGCCCGTTGGTTTGGGGATGATATCCAGAAGAGAGGCTGACGGCCACACCTAGGAGCTTGAAGAAGGCTTTCCATAGACGTGAGATGAACTGTGGACCTCTGTCCGACACAATATCTTCTGGAATACCAAATGACCTGAAGACTTGATTAAAGATATTGTCGGCAGTTTCAAAGGCTGTGGGAAGACCTTTCAGAGGGATTAGTTTGACAAACTTTGAGAATCTATCTACTATGACTAGAATACAGGTATTACCTTCTGACGAAGGGAGGTCAGTGATAAAGTCCACTCCTAGGTGTGACCAGGGACGGTTCGGAATCGGCAAGGGATGGAGCTTTCCAGCGGGTAGATGACGTGGGCTCTTGGATTGGGCACAGTCCTTACAGCCCTGAACATATTGCCTCACATCCCTTGCCATGTTTGGCCACCAGAATCGTTGGGATACTAGCGAGAGAGTATTGTTGATCCCTGGATGTCCAGTGCCTAGCGAGGTATGTAAGGAGTGGATCAGATCTACCCGGTGTTCAGGTGGTATGAACTGCCGATGAGGAGGGCATCCCGGCGGAGCAGGGGCTTCCGGAGTGGCAACGACTGGAGGAGCGTTCCAGGTGATCGGACAAATGGAGATGTGTTCGGGAAGAATCTTCGTTGGGAGTTCTTCATGATCGTGATGCTCGTGTAAACGAGAGAGAGCGTCTGCTCTTAGATTCTTGGGTCCTGGACGATAGGAAATGGAGAAATCAAAACGTGAGAAGAAAAGTGACCATCTGGCTTGACGTGGACATAGTCTCTTGGCCTCTTTGATGTATTGGAGGTTTTTGTGATCTGTGATCACCTGGAACGGATGTTTGGCTCCCTCCAACCAGTGACGCCACTCCTCCAAGGCTAGCTTGATTGCTAGAAGCTCCCTGTCTCCTATGCTGTAATTCTGCTCCGCCGGGCTCAACTTCCGAGAGAAATAGGCACAGGGATGCAGTCGGGGCGGTGTATCATGATGTTGAGATAATACTGCCCCGACGCCGGTGGTGGATGCGTCCACTTCCACCACGAAAGGAAGATTTGGGTCAGGATGAGTCAGGAGTGGGGCCCTTGTGAACTCCTTCTTAAGAAGGCGGAAGGCTGCGGCTGCTTCTTTGGTCCACTCCAGTCCTTTGGGTTTACCCTTGAGGAGATTAGTGAGAGGTGATGTAATCCTGCTGTAGTCCTTGATAAACCGTCTATAAAAGTTAGCAAACCCAAGAAACCTCTGGAGCTCCTTAATGGAAGTGGGTTCTGACCAGGATAGAACAGCCTCAATTTTCTCCCATCCATACGTATACCGGTTTGGTCAATGATGTATCCCAAGAAATGAATCGACTTCTGGTGGAATGAGCATTTCTCCGCTTTGAGGTAGAGGTGATGTTCTCTCAATGTGTGTAGGACCTCCGCAACGTGTTGGCGATGTTCGGCCTCACTCCGGGAGTAAATGAGGATGTCATCTATGTACACTATTACAAAGTGGTGAAGAAACTCCCGGAGGACTTCATGAATGAAGTTTTGGAATACGGAGGGGGCGTTGACCAGACCGTAAGGCATGACCTCATATTCATAGTGGCCAGTAGGGGTCACGAATGCTGTCTTCCATTGGTCCCCCTCACGTATTCTTATCAGATTATACGCGCTGCGGAGGTCCAATTTAGTGAAGACTTTAGCTTCTCGGAGCTGTTCCAAAGCGGCTGGTACCAGAGGAAGGGGATATCGGTATTTTACTGTACCGTTATTTAGGACCCTGTAGTCGATGCATGGACGCAGCCCTCCGTCCTTCTTGGCCACAAAGAAGAAGCTTGAGGCGGCTGGTGATTTTGAGTGACGTATGTACCCCTGACTCAGAGCTTCCCTTATGTAATCTTCCATTGCCTGATTCTCTGGAAGCGAGAGCGGGTAGATCCTACCTCTTGGCAACTGGGCATCTGGAACTAGGTCGATCGCGCAGTCCCATGGCCGATGCGGCGGTAGCTGGGAAGCTCTCTTGGGGCAGAAGACATCATGAAAGGAGCTGTACTCCTTAGGAATGTGGATAGACTGCTTCTCAGGAGGGCTCTCGACCGATGTTGCAAACAAAGAAATGGGGTTCCGACCTTGAAGAGGGAGATTTGGAAAACAGGCAGGTGTACATCCAGATCCCCATTTCTTTATCTCTCCTGTGCCCCAAGAGATGATGGGATCGTGCTTCACCAGCCACGGGCGCCCTAGAATGATGTCCATATTTGCACCCTCCAGAACCAGAAATTGAATCCTCTCTTGATGTAACAACCCCACTTGAAGAAGGATGTCTTCGCATTGTCGATGGATACGGGTCGAAGATCGAGTGCACTGGGTTATCGGTTGTATCTGGTATATATGCGAGGACGCCTCAGTACGGAGGTGGAGTTGACGACAGAGGGATTGGGAGATGAAGTTCCCTGCTGACCCGGAGTCGATGAGGGCTGTGACAAGGAGAGAAATAGAGGCAGTAGTTATTTGTACGGTGGTAGTAAGTGGTTTACATTGTTCAATATTCGTACTGAATACACTCACTGAAGTCCGAATGGGACGAAGGGGACACTCCATACGGGTGTGTCCACTGACACCGCAGTATAGACACAGACCCCGGGTCAGCCTCCTCTGTCGTTCCGCTGATGTCAGTCTTCCAGACTCTATTATCATGGGTTCTGGTTCTGGAGAGGCTGTTGACTCAGGCGATTGGAGGAGTGCAGACGAGGGGGTGATGGTGTCCTGTTGATAGGAACGGAGACGATCGGAACATCGGAGAGAATGTTGGATGAATCTCTCCAGACCCATTGTATCATCTAATGTGGCCAGTTGGATTCGGAGAGTGGGTTCCAAGCCGAGCCGGTACGTGGTCAACAACGATCTCTCATTCCATCCACTTGCAGCTGCTAGAGTGCGAAACCGGAGAGCATATTCCTGTGTAGATAGAGTACCTTGCTTTAGATGATACAGCTGCTCTCCAGCGGCTACTTCCCCATCAGAACGTCCAAACACCTCTTTGAAATACTCCGTGAAGGTAGTGATGGAATTCATGACCGGCCCGGCTTGGTTCCAGATCGTCTCAGCCCATTTAAGTGCAGGTCCAGAGAGTAGAGATACGATGTAGGCGATCTTCGACTTATCTGTGGGATATAGAGAAGGTTGCATTTCGAATATGAGGGAACATTGTAACAGAAAACCATTGCACTCCCCCGCTCCGCCTGAGTAGGGCGCTGGTCGGGCCATGGGACTGGAAGGAAGGGCCGAAGAAGAAACTGTGGAGGCGGAAGTGCTCGGTGCTGGTGGTGCGTTGGAAAGTGGAGCTGGTGGCTGTAGAATCCGCTTCAACTGGTCCACCAGCTCTTGAAGGTGATCGGGGGTGCTCATGTTGTCGTCGTTAATGGTCCGGGCTTCTGTTATGAAGCGGACAGGAGACAGAGGTAAGGAAACGTTAGGGTGTTTATTAAATGACAACAAGGAGCACATGAAGGATAGCCAGGAGGATCAGGAATGATGTTGGGGTCTTTTCCTCCGTGGCTGGGTAACAGGAATACACGAGGATGGACAGCACACACCAGATACAGCTGACAGAGGATGACACAGACTTGGAAGGACTGGAAGACAGGACGATTCGGGAGGACCAGGAAGACTAGGAGGAATACAAAGAGAACAGGTAAGTAAATCGTTTGTTTTAGCTGAGGATGACTACGCTGAGTGGTCGCTCAGTTGTCCGCTTTCGTCGAGACGAGCCCGGACAATGAGCGACTGGAGTGCTGTGCTTTTATCTGGTGCTCGTGAATGTGATGCAGCTGTGTGCTCATTAGAAGTCAGGTGATGGTGATCTTCGTGAGTGGGGGTCGTGAGAGCCTGACCAATCCATGACAATCATGACCTTGATTTAAGTAGTTGGCATATTTATTCCCATGATTAAACACCTAATAAAAAATTAAATTAAAACAATTTACAAAAACATAATAAAATAAAATGTATTTATATTAATAAATTCTAAATCACATTCTCAATCATTCTAATATAACACTGCCAGGAAATTAACATAATCCCAATCATATAAATGATGTTTTAAAACACGCACGCACGCACACACACACACACACACACACACACGCACACACACAAAATAAGATATTTTTTATGCTAAATTTTTATAGCATGCCAATCAAACAACCAAAAACATATACACATTTTAAAAAACAAAAGCTAATGAAAATGACTAACAAAAATATTTCTACATATTATTATTCAATTCTGTAAAACTATAGAAACTGATGATATTAAAATAACGGTCACACTTTACAATAGGTTTTCATTAGTTAATGTATTTACTAACATTAACTAATTATGAACAAAACTTGTTCAGCATTTATTAATTATAGTTCAACATTTACTAATGCCTTATTAACGTCCAAATTCATGCTTGTAAACATGAGTCAATGCACCGTGAGTTAACATGAACTAACAATGAACAACTGTATTTGCATCAACTAACGTTAAATAACATGAACAAATACTGAAATATATTGTTAATTGTTCATGTTAGTAAATGCATTAACTAATACAACCTTATTGTAAAGTGTTACCAAAATAACAGGACAGGAAAAAAGATATGACATATAATATCTAACCTTTAAGTAGCTGCCATGTTCATCATCATAGCCGGCATTCTGTGGGGATCCCTGGGAGCCTTCAATCTTCTTTGTGTCCAAACCCAGATACCAGATCTCAGAGTAATCCATGATCTCTTCCCGCTCATATTCTGTTAACTGGTTCTGGAAGTGTTTCAGTGCCGCTGTTTTGAGGATGATAAACAACATACATTAATATAATACACATATATATAGTTGATGTCAGAAATATTACCCCCACTTTACATTTTTTCTTTTTGAAATATTTCCCAAATGATGTTTAACAGAGCAAGGAAATTTTCACAGTATGTCTGATAATATTTTTTCTTCTGGAGAAAGTCTTATTTGTTTTATTTTGGCTAGGATAAAAGCAGTTTTTAATATTTTATGATCCATTTTAAGGTCAAAATTATTCGCCTATTTTTTCGATACAGAACAAACCATCGTTATACAATAACTTGCCTAATTACCCTAACCTGCCCAGTTAGCCTAATTAACCTAGTTAAGCCTTTAAATGTCACTTTAAGCTGTATAGAAGTGTCTTGAAAAATATCTAGTAAAATATTATTTACTGTCATCATGGCAAAGATAAAATAAATCAGTTATTAGAGATGAGTTATTAAAACTATTATGTTTAGAAATGTGTTAAAAAAATCTTCTCTCCGTTAAACATAAATTGAGGAAAACAGGGGGGCTAATAATTCAGAGGGGGCTAATAATTCTGCCTTTAACTGTATATAACATAATATGTTATAAACTACATGATCCAATTAACCAGAGAAATATCTGAAAAAGCAAAACAGACCAATGCCATTTTTAGTTATTTTAGGAGCAAATGTTGACTATATTGATTTATTAATTTTAAGAAATGCATGTCGTACTTGTTGGAGACATTGGCAGCCTCTGTCCTTCATATGTTCTGATCTTCTCGAACTTATTAATAATGCTCCTGGTTAAGGATTCAGACAGGTTTTCCACTGATGAACCAAAGCGATTGGGAAACTGCGGCCTTGGTCTCTCCTCCTGTGTTATAAGAAATGAAGCAAGGATGAATTATGCAGACGTTTAGACTATTATACTATATGGATTGTACACTCAGAAACTGTCTTTATTAACTAACCTGCATTTTATTCTACTTTATGTCATTTTTACATACATGATAATAACATACATAACATGTATACACTGTAAAAAGCGATTAGTTGACTTTACTTAAAATAAAAGAGAGTAAACTAGTTACCTTATAATTATTAAGTAAACAAATGTGTGCAATTATAAAATGTTGCTTTTAAGGCAACGGGCTTGCTTACTTATTTAAAGTAAAGTAACTAATCACTTTTTTACAGTGTATATATAGTGCATGGAACAATTATCTAAAAATAATTATATTAATTTATTTAATCATATAAAAAAATCACCAAAAAGCCCCTTCAGTAGTGGCCTTAAGTAGTGGACAGTTTGGAAAACACTGGTCAATACATCAGGGGTGCCCAACCCTGTTCCTGGAGATCTACCTCCCTGCAGAGTTCAGCTGCAACCTTTGTTTAAACACACCTGTCTTTAATAGACAAGTGCTCCGTCACCTACTTAGTTGGTTTAGTTGTGTTTGATCAGGGTTTGAGCTGAACTCTGCAGGAAAGTAGATCTCCAGGAACAGGATTGGGCACCCCTGCACTACATAGTTTATTTATAGAATGATATTGATATTGTACTTTGGTAGTCCAGCTGTGACTTATGTTGTTATTTGGGAAACACACCCAACATTAGCCTTGCACAGACACATGGCAGAAGGTCTGAACTTTATCCAACCCAGGCTCATTATTGATACGTACCCCTTTATGCATATCTGGAGAGCACCAAATATGTCCCAGGAGGTACGTTTTTTTGCAGTTTTTGTTTTTCGCAAATCCTCCAGAGGCTTCTGTGCACACTTTTTCAGATCTCAAATTTCTCTCGAGTGCCATTTGCGCCTGCTATTCTTGAGTAAATCCTCCAGAAGCCGCTGTCGACTGATTGACTGACCTACCAAACGATCCCCCCACCCACCCCTTTCCTTAAACCCAACCTATAGTGTTTTCAAAAGCAATGTAGAAAAAGAAAAGCCCTCACCTGATTTTTACCACATTTTCAGATCTTACCACGTTCTCACCCTGTTATTTATTTGTTTATTTTTTCTTTATTTCTTTTTTTTCCTTTTTTTGTTTTTGTTTTACCTGCTTTCTGGAACCGCTCTTTGCCAGACTCAAACCCAATCGTCGCGGTCAACTCCGCTCTGAGTCTCAAGTCCGCCAATGTATGTGGCGAGTTACTAGGCAAACTGGTAACAGTGTAAAAGTCGAGGTAAGCAGTCAGCTGGTAGCGCAAAAAGAAACAGAAGCTATCTGCGGCATTATAACCCCTTGTATCATTCATTTTAAAGACGAAATGCAGCTATACGTAGCTCTGGCTACATAATTCGTGCCCTCCAGAAATGTATACAGGGGTTGGTATTCACAATGAGCCTATGTTGACTTTTGCGTTGACAGTTTTCATTGATCAAGAACCACTCAAGAGGTCATCTGACAATTAAAGAAACTAGTCACAGTTCATATTTGTTCAGCTTCTTGTTTGTAACATATCTACAATACAAACAGTCTCTACAAAAGTCTTCTGCTTTTCCTTTTGGTCCTAACTAGCGCTCTTTCTCATAGTTGTAAACAATTTCTACCAAATGCATGAATGCATGTAAATCTGTGGACATGATGTGTTAGGCCAGGGGTCACCAATCTCAGTCCTGAAGGGCCAGTCAGTGTCCATGTAGAGTTTAGCTCCAATTTGCCTCAACTCATCTGCCTGGATGTTTCAAGTATACCTAGTAAGACCTTAATTAGCTTGTTTAGGTGTGTTTGATTAGGGTAGGAGTTAAACTCTGCAGGACACCAGCCCTCCATAAACTAGTTTGGTGACCCCTGTGTTAGTCTGAGACTTTGCATCTCCAAGTAACTCCACGAAATACTTGAAAGCCTGGTAGCATTTGATGCTTAGCAATTTACCACAGCGGTGTCCAATCCTGCTCATGAAGATTTTACCTCCAACATACCTATCAGGAAGCTTACAGTGTGTCTGAAAATCATGACTCTCATAGTTCGGATTTTAAATTAGGAATGGAGCTGAACTGCCTAGGAACAAGATTCGGAGACCCCTGATTTAGAGCATAACGCCCAGTTTTTCTATTGTAATCCTGATCCTGGAGTGCCAGCGTCCTTATGTTTAGCTTCAACAAGCCTAAAAAACCTTGTAATGGCCCTGATATTATTTGTTCACCATTCCCTAAATTAGTCCACTCGAATGAGTAAATGAAAATGAGTGAATATTAGTAATTCCAACACTGGTTGCGCCAGAAAGGCTGTAGCTCTTCATTTGACTCATTCACTCTGTCACACTGTTCATTATACTTGAACTCTCCAGATTGCAAGAGTCCAAAGATGGATGGATGACTCAGCTGCAAGTGTCATCTTCAATTGACAAACAGGAATTAAATCAGCATGACCATTATAATGCATTATGGGTTGAGCTGTCGAGACTATAATAACTTGGACTTGTGATGTTGGTGCACTATGGGATAGAATGAGAGCAATCAATGAAATTCACAATGATTTTGGACATTACAAATGGCTGGTCCCCCAAATAGAGAAATGGGGGAGGCGAGTTTAATTAGAGTTGAAGATAAACTCTGCAGGTTTGTGACCCGTCAGGAACGGGTTTGTGCACTCCTGATTTACAAAGTTGGGAAATGTATGGTGAATCTTACTCTATAGTCTATAGAGTGAAGATCATTTCACCTTCCAACAGCACAATCATTCCAATGAAGAAATCCAAATCAACTGAAGCTTAATTAAAGAAGTGCTGTGTAATATTCTTGAGTGACCTGTTCATTCTTCAGATTAAAGAAAGTCATGAAGTTGTGAAAAGCAAAGATTACCAGAGATCTTAAATGAGATGTAGGTGAGGATTCCAGTAAAGAAGTGATAGAAGCTTATAAATGACCAGAGGTTACATTTATCGAATGTTATAAAGGACAAAAAAAATCAACGTTATGTTTTAAAAATCACTGTATGTATATTACAATGTAAATAAGCAACACTCTAGCTGCATCCCAAATGGCACACTATGCACTATGTACTTTTGCACTTACACACTCAACAGCATAGTATATGTATTTAGTGTTGTCCCAAATAGAACACTAATGGTTTTTTCACTAAGTGGAAATTCAAACCGTTTCCCTGATGACGTTTGTCGGTTGCCAAAATTAGTGAAATAAATGACCAAACTACCAAATAATACCTGCCATGACTATAACCGTATTCACCACCGGGAGGCTCTATAACTTGTCAAGTGTGACGTCACGCGAAGCAGCTTCCGGGTCCAAGCTCTCTATCAAACTGTATGGAGAGACTCATCAAATGGTAATAATAAACATTTACAGTGCTGTAATACTGTCGAAAATCACGATCACAATATATATATCCATGCCTAATATCAGATGGCTAGAAAGTGATCAATTTTATATAATTGTTAAAAATTTGGTATTTGTGGTGCAGCAAGTCCAAAGACTGTTGTGTACACTATGATTTTATATAAAAATCACTTTAATGGACTAAAAAGCCATAAACGAATATTTTTTCATTTCAAATGAGTAGCGGCATGGACCCTGAAACAGTATTCCATACGTCACCCATACGTCATGATTTAACAAGTGGATACTACATGAGTGCCTGAAAGCTCCACCCCTTCCGCTACATGAGCAGAGCAGCAGCTGTTGAGTGCGTGAAGTAAAAAAGCTTAGCATCTGATTTTATGCTCTTTGGTGAAGTGTCCATCATTCCACACTTAATTTTACCGGTTGAATGAGTGCATCATCAGGGTAATTAAAGTGCACTTATTATTTTTATTCGTAGAGTTTTCAGTGTGAACAAACTACTTACACTATTTATACTGAAAAATGATTTAGAATAGTGCATAAGTATGCAATTTGGGATGCAGAGTGTCTTACAGCTTGAGAGGTAAATAATTGTGGTTGCATTTATACTCTGTATACAGTAGATACTCAAAAATAATCTGACACACTCAATTGCATCAGATGCCATACCAGTGGACCACTGGCATTGAAAACACCTCAGTAGTTTTGAAGTGTTTTTAATATTGGATGACATCTATAGGGTTCCTGCACAGTTTTGTATGGGTTACTGTAGTTAGAGTTAACTAAACAAAATGAACTGTGACTGGTTTACAATGTCAGTCATTTAACCTCTTGTTGTGCCCTTGACCATTAAAAACTCCAAAGCACTCCAAACCTTTTGCAGTCAGTCTGAGATTCTAACTTTGATATATTAAATGATGCCTAGTGTTTACCATTTTTTTCGAATTCTAAAAAGGTTGTGTTATGTTTTACAGCAGGTGTTATCTTACCTGATTCCCCTGAGTGCTTTGCACCAACTGTTTGACAATGCTTGGTAAGGTTCCATTCGAATGCAGAAGTTTGCCATTGGTCACCAAAACTTGCTTGACAGGAGCCTCTAGTTGGGGCAAAGTACCAACGCCTGTCCCACACTTCTAGAAAAGAAAAGAATACAATACACTGAGCACCGTTTAACATTAAAAACTCTACAAATCAGTAACAAGGGCCAACGGGGGGAAAGATACGTGAGCTTCACACAAGCTGCGTGGCCAACGGCCCCAGTGAACCGACCCCCTGCGTGGAGGATGGAATTTCAGCTTTAGACTGAGGTGGGGACAAAAGCAGCGATTGGGCAGGCTTTCAGAATCACACTATATATTATAAATCTGATACATAATAAGAATAAGGTATACAGGGTTTCTCTTGCACGCTTCTTCATTTTGTCAGTATGTTCTTTTGGAAGGATTTTAACGAAAGGTTTGCTGTGAAGCGAATGTAGGGCACCGCACAAGGGAGGGGCTCATTCGTAGCTCGCAGGTTTTCCCCCATCTCACGGTTCAAAGCCAACGCTCGACAAACTTCTGGGCTGAAAAAAGAGCATGTGTGTCTATAGATAGATGCGATATTCAATTTCATATGTTCCGGTGATACTGCGGCATCTGCCAACTTGATCGTGACGCATAGAAACAGAAGCTAAATATAGCTTTGGGGGAACCTGCAGAGACCTACAAGAATACAGTAGGCTCCACGTAAACAATTCAGGTACAGCAGCTGAGCATTAAAACCCACAGCTGAATCCATGCCAGGTGCTTTATTAGAGGTGCGTGTGAAGAGATCACCCTCAACATTAAAGATTTAACACAAATGCTTTCCATAGGTGCTTGGAGGGATCGTCTATTGTCATCTATAGATAGCGGAGATACAACGGAAGAACCTATTCATGCTAAAGCATCAGGTGAATGAAAATGTGCAGATTTAAAGGTCCCATAATATTAAGATAAAGTTTTTTAGATGTTAGTATCAGTATTGTTAGTTTTTAAGATATCTATAAGCTAGTGGGCTCCAAAATTTGCGTTTAGAAGATATAAAACTGATATAAACATGTAAAGCTTGTAGTTTGTCACTTCCATAATATTTATAAATAAATAGAAAAAATACTTCCATAGTATTTACAAATGCATTCAGTTTTTTGGAAAATGTATATTATTTTAATGAACTTATTACAATAAAACCATTTTTAAAAACCCATTTATTAAACAATGGAGTGCAATGCCAAATACACTCTGCTGAACCTGCCTTTGCCAGTAATTTGCACACTCATGTCTTCTGCTTTGTCCCTTATTCGTTAAGTGACAGTATGTACATTTAAAAAAAAAAATCTGATTCATTTACAACATTTATTGAAACATTTAATTTCAAGTTTGCTTTTTTTGTAGCTCAACAATCAAACAAACAAACAAAAAGTTACATTAAAATATAAATGAGAATCTCTGTTAAAGGCATTCCCCAATCCTTCGCAATCATTTTCCCTCTGGCGGGTCAAATCAAATGATACAAAGGGCTAACTTTGGCCTGCAGGCCCTAGTTTGGGCATCTCTGCTTAAAAGAGATTCATTTTTATTATTTGATGTAAAGGAAGTAAAAAAAAAAACAAATTTATTTTAAACAGACTTCTTTCTCAAAGGGACAGTTCACCCAAAACATCCTCATTTGCTTATACTTAACTTGTCACAAACCTTTCTTTTTTAATATCGAACACAAAAGAAGATATTTTGAAGAAGGGTGGAAACCTGTAACCTTCGACTTCCTTTGTTAAACAAGTCAATAGTGACTGATTTTCATCTTTCTTCAAAATATCTTTTTTTGTGTGTTTAACAGAATTTAGAAATTCATAAAAATGGTTTGAGTAAATAGTGAGTGAATTTTTGGGTGAGCAATCCTTTTAACAAGTCAATGGTTACTGATTTTCATCTTTCTTCAAAGTATCTACTTTGTATTTAACTAAAAAGAAACTCATAAAAGATTTGAGTTACTAGTAAGTGAATTTTTGTGTAAACTATCCCTTTAACAAGTCAATGGTTACCGATTTTCATCTTTCTTCAAATGATCTACTGTTGTGTTTAAGAATAAAGAAATTCATAAAAGGTTTGCGTAAATAGTGAGTAAATGTTTGGGTGAACTATCCCTTTAACAAGTCAATGGTTACTGATTTTCACCCTTCTTCAAAATATCTACTTTGTTTCAACAGAATTAAAGATTTGAGTAACTGTGAGTGAATTTTTAGGTGAACAATCCTTTTAACAAGTCAATGGTTACTGATTTTCATCTTTCTTCAAAATATCTACTTTGTTTCAACAGAATTAAAGATTTGAGTAACTGTGAGTGATTTTTTGGGTGAACAGTTGTTTTAACAAGTCAATGGTTACTGATTTTCATCTTTCTTCAAAGTATCTACTTTGTATTTAACTAAAAAGAAACTCATAAAAGATTTGAGTAACTAGTGAGAGAATTTTTGTGTGTACTATCCCTTTAACAAGTCAATGGTTACTGAATTTCATCTTTCTTCAAAGTATCTACTTTGTAGTTAACTAAAAAGAAACTCATAAAAGATTTGAGTAACTAGTGAGTGCATTTTTGTGTGAACTATCCCTTTAACAAGTCAATGGTTACTGATTTTCATCTTTCTTCAAATGAACTACTGTTGTGTTTAAGAATAAAGAAATTCATAAAAGGTTTGAGTAAATAGTGAGTAAATGTTTGGGTGAACTATCCCTTTAACATGCTGTTACTCTCACGTTAGCTCAATTTAGTGTCTACAAATACGCAAAATACCATAAAAGCACCATACATTGAACAGTCTTTCAACATTTTAATAACCTAAACCACAATAAAGCACCTTTTGATGTGAGTTTGAAGTATTTTCATGCAACCATCAATGCAAGCAATGTACTGACCCCAAATTAAATTCAATAGCTAGTTAAAGTTCTTCCAGCCTTGTTGGACTGCTTTGCGTCCTTGACATTTCAATTCATCAGTTGAACAAAATTCCTCTGCGCCTCCTCATAGATTTCCTCCCTTTGTGCATCATCTCGATCAAATCATCAGCGCTTATGTTTTTTCTCCATGACCATGGGCTCACCTGTGTGTAGGTGCAGTTGGATCCTATTTTAGTGTTGTCGGCCTGTGCCCTGTGTGGGTGAGGGAAAGCCTCGGGTCTGGCTGACTGTGAAAGAGAGCGGAGGAGAGACGTCATGAACATCCGCAGTCGTACGTGTGGGATGATGCCTATATAACTGTGCGAATCATTTCTGTTATTCAACACAGCCCAATGACTCATCTTCAGTACACTGAGCTTTCTTGATTTCAATTCAAAAGCTATTTCGATGACGCCCTCGTTCACGACAGATGATCAGTTTGGCCTCACATCACACTGTAAATATGATTGTGATAACTGTGAAAAAGCTACAGTAAAGAAGTTAAAGTGCATGATTTCAATAGGTATTCAATACGTTTTTATATTATTTATAAGGATAAACAGTAAAAGATCAACATTTTAACATTTTGGAGGGATTAAAAACAGGATTTCTTTTGTAAATTAGTTTTAAGTATATAGTAGAAAGTTATTTATAATGTAAACCTGTTTACGACCACTAATTAAATTTTTTGTCAGTTAAATTAAATAGGAAAGTTTACAGAATAATCTGAAAATAAGTTCACAATTTTACTCAATTTTGGTAGATTTATTGTTTGATTTCTTTCTCTTTTTGTAAAAAAAAAAACAGTGAAAAATTTATTCAAAGATGACTCCTTGGATTTACTAATTTACTTTTAAGTTAAGTGGTTTTAAACAGTTTATATGGGCAGAATTTAAACAAACAAATTAGGTTGAACATCACTAAATTTAATTTGTTTGTTTAAATTCAAAACGTATAAATAGTTTGCAACAATTTTAAAGAACTTTTTTTTTCAGTGCATACTCTATAAATGATTTTTGCAGTTTTTCTAAATTAATTAATAAAAATCAGCAGAAACAACACAATTTTTGAGTTGTTTTTTTTTTTTAACTTAATTTTTTTTCAACTTAATTGTTTTACATTCAATCCACTTAAATTTGTAAAAAAAACAATCATTCTAACTTAATTTCTGTTGGGACAAGGAATAGTGTGGAACCCAGCATTTTTTACAGTACATGTTGTTTATAATTATAATTATATATATTTTTATAATTATAATATATTTAAAAATTAAAATGTTATTACACTGTAAAAAAATTATGAATAATTAGCCATTAATTCATTGTAACTTATTAAATGTTAGTATATGATGTTAATCATGTTCTAACTTAATTTTATAAAATATGCAAGCTGTTTTAAGTCAGTTTAACATAAAATAAGTTCAATGGACTAATAAGGTTAATTTGATTAAAAATTGCCTTAAGAATTTAAGGCAACCAGGATTTTTTTTACAGCGTAGTTATGTTATTTTAGTATAGTAGTTTCTATAATGTTCATTTTAGTTTGGTAATTTAGTTGTGTTTTCTCATTTTCAGTAAGTTTTTAAATATATATGTATACTTTTATGTTCATAGTTTATATTAGTTTAATTTTTCCCAGTGGTGGGTTGCTGCTGGTAGGGCATCCGCTGAGTAAAACATGTGCTGGATAAGTTGACAGTTAATTCTGCTGTGGCGACGATTAATAAAGGGACTAAGCTGAAAAGAAAATGTATTAGTGTAAATATTATTCATTATTTTCATAGGTTGTTCTGTAGATGTTTACATTTTTACTGTATTTTTAAGTGATTTGGCAAGCAAATCTGCCAGTTTTTTTCTTCTTTTATTTCTGAATTTCTTTTTCTTGCAAAGGGCATCAGTGACGTCTAGACTCCTTGACTTGATGCTTCACACTTCACAGCAATCATCTCCCAACTAATATTCCCCCTCGAGCCATCAAGGATATCAGCGATGACTACAATCACTCATGATTGCGGACCCGCGAGTAAACGGGCCCACATCCATCTTAATCAGGTCTGAGCTTGCGTCAATAGCGCTGACAGACAACATAAGGACAGATGAAAAGCCCCAGCTAAACTTAGCGCCTCTCGGTATGGGCTGCCATACAAACAGAGCATGTTAAACGCATAGCGGTACACTGTAAAACAGAACAAGTTAAGGAAACTGAACAAACCATTTAAATCTAAAAACTAATATTTATGAGTAATGTGAACTTCACAAAATATTATGTTAAATTATAATTACAATCAAATGCACATATGAAACTTAAATAAAATACAAATACATGCCTCAGCTTACATTTTTTTCCGGAAAAAACAATGCTCTGGGTATGTTTCACTGCACGTTTCAGATTACAAATCCACTAGAGGGTGCTGTTTACATTTTTGCGAATCTGAAATACGTTACTTAGGCTACGTTTTGTTATACGTGTCAGATACACATCCTTTTTGTGCAAATCCATGAGAAGGCGAGACTTGTCCTACAGATCACCTTGCTAACGATTGACAAACTCTTTACTACAGTGTTTTAAAAAGCAAACATTAGAGAAAGTCAATCTCAGCCACATAGATTCACCTTGATTTTACATTGATTTTAGCTGTTTTGTGGAACATTGCTTCACTGGATTGAATCCGAGTGCTCTGCATCACAAGTAAGTGAGCTACTGGGCAATCTGAGAATGCTGGAAAAGTTGTCCATATGTTGATGGATAGGTGAGACAAACATATTTCATTACAAATCATAGACACTAGCTATGTTTCCATCCGAAAATGCTAATTAAATTTATGCGCAAAACTGGAATATCACATAAAGGACATTCGAATAAAGCAGCGTTTCCATCCGAGTCAAAAAGAACAAAATCGTCACTTTCTGATTTACTGGCGCCAAATATCAAAAGTAAAATGGAATTTACAGCGAATCTGTGAATCTTTTTCTTATTTGCTAAATGATTTGAAGCCTCAGAAGACAATGCCTCAAAAGACAATGCGGACACATAATGAACGCATGGTGGCGTTTGAAGGCGTGAGACATGGAGCAGAGGCTCTTAACAATTCTGGAGGTAATTAATAATATAATAACAATGGTTCAGGCGTTTTAGGATGACCAAAACAATATTTTAGATGTTTTACAATGTGCTCAGCCTGCTGGTTTGTCCATTCACACACATTTTTATCATTACATGACTTCTTATAACAAAAGTCACAAAACTGTAATGCGCATACTGGAATTTTGTTAGGTAAAAGTGTTTCCGTCGTAGTTTATGCACATCTGTGCTTATCAAATAAAAAGTGTGTGTTTTCATCATGTGTGTTTGTTATGCGCATTTTCAAAATTGATCCGCATGTTGGCGTTTCCATCATGTTTTTTTAAACATAGCTAATGTTTAGTTGATTTGTGGTATTTATTTGGTGATGTGCAAAAAAGCTACACAGAAATAATCCTATATTCGTCCAAAATATGTTCC
Organism: Danio aesculapii; assembly: GCF_903798145.1. NCBI lineage: Eukaryota > Metazoa > Chordata > Actinopteri > Cypriniformes > Danionidae > Danio > Danio aesculapii. Next base: position 20,657,950 of record NC_079459.1, on the reverse strand, counting down.
TGTAAATATCATTGATGTGAAAAGGAACAAAAGTTGTTGCCATCCTACTGCACCGTAGCATTCATTTGACCTAGAAATGCATGTCGAAGTACATTTTTACATTTAATTGAATTGAGTTTCTGGATCTTAGTTTCGTTTTATAAAACTCCATTAAATTACTCATAAAATAGACTATAATTGTGCTAATGTGTGCACATTCATTGCCCTCAAAATGAAGTAAAAATGATCCTAATGATCTTCGGTCAACTGTCACCACAAGCTCTCCTCATCTGCACAATGGAAACCTTTAAAACTCAAACAAAATCCCTTTAGTGTCAACATAACACTGTTAAACACTAAAAAACTCCCTATATAACACTCCCTCTAAAACACAAGAAAATACACTTAATTTTAACATTTGATCTCCTGTAAGAGTCCAAATAAAAGCATGATTGGAACTGTGCATTAGCGTTAACTCATTCTATTTGGATTCTGCTTAATGAATTGAGTTACTGAGTTCCCATAACTTTTTTTCCCAAGTACAACCAACTTTAAGTAATATTTGAGTAAAAATACTTGTTTCATTTGGTGAATACAGTATAGAGCAGAAGTCAAACAGGCTGACCAAGAAACACAGACAATACACCCAAATACAAACTAATATGGCTCTCTCACACCCTTAATCCACAGGGGTCAGTCTAAAACATATGGTGGTTTTTGGCAGAGAGAATCGGAGGGTTTAGCTATGCAGATGTGTCGGGTCTTATCTGGATTCATTCACTGTACAGGCTTAGAGGGGGATCAGAGAGGACACAGACAGCAACAAAGAGAAGTATTTAGAAAACAGGCAGTAAAAATTTGTTGCATTTAGACTGCGTGCGGTCAGATGTGCAATGTGAGCCTCTGGCTTTAAAAGACTCATTCAAATATTAACACCTTTGAGTTTCTATGTTCGGGACCAAAGGGTTTGTGTTACAATTTGTGGGTCAGCGCTTTTCTTAAGAAAATTAATCAGTCAGGTTCATTCGCCAATGAAATAGGTGAAAATATGTTTGCTTCTTCATAAAGGATTATCAGTCTGCATTATTGTTTATTTATTGGTGTTGGTTGATATCAGATATCAAATTGTGCATGATCATTTCACTATCAAACGCTCACTTAAATGTATTCTATTAGTAATCCCTAACAAAGTTTTAAAAATTAACAACTGATAACAAAATAAACTAATAAAAATGTAAAAACCTAATAATTCAGTAAGACTCCCATTGTCATGGGACTTTTAAAACAAATGTTTTAGCATTTAAAACACTTGCTTTAAAATGCAATACTCTAAAATAGAATTTTTAGCAAATCTAAAAAAATGAAATACATTATATTTGCAATATAATTTGAACATTTTTGACAGTAATACATTTTTATTTTATTATCTAAATATAAAATTTATATTGGCCACATCATAAAATTATTTGTTTTCAAGTGAATCCTTAATTTTTCTAAAATTTTATATCATTGATTTTTTATTTTAATTTTAGTTTATAATCTAGTAGTGTGTTTTGTTGTTTGAATTTTTTTTGTATATTTTTATATTTATTGTTGTTTTAACTGACTTTTCAAACTAGCTTAAATAAAATAAAGCATACTTTTTTTATTATTATTATTTTTTGCAGGAAATATTTATTTTATTTCATGAAACAAATTTGACTTTAGGTTTTAGTGTTAGTTTACTCTGATACTTATATCTAAATGACTTTCACTTTAGAATTTCCCCAAATCCTACATCCCTTATGCTATTTAACAGATTAATTGATATTTAAGCTACGCCAATGCCTACACATTTTAGTAGCTCATACTAAGACAGACCAATTTGGGTCACTGCATTGAAAAAGAATATGGACATGAGCAAAATTCAAACCACACCCTGAAAGGATCAAAAATACATCATATGCCTTTAATATATATTAATACTCAGAACTCTCTGTGCCTTTCATAGTAACTTGAAGTTCAATTGCCTTAAGTTCATACTTAGGCACTGGGGATTTTAAACCAAGCGAACCATCACATGTTCAGACCAAATATACTCATGCAGTTACAAGGCGTGCTAATAACATCAATCTCTGACAATATACAGCTGTCAGTGCAGTTTATTTCATTATACAGAGCTGCAAAATAAAATCTCAATGATGGACTGGTGGGATGAACAGAGGATTGGGACTTACATCATTTATTTGTAACCTTGCACTATAGCATTATACTAATAAAACTGAAAATACTCAGAACAGAACGCAATCAAGCGCTCTCGTGTTACTGTGAGTTAAGTTTCTTAGAAGGTAAAATGCAATGAAATTTGAGAAAGCAACCAAAAAACAAACAACGTGAGACAGTTGTTTAGTACCCGGCAATAATTGGCATGGTAAATAGAGTTTCTGCTTCTGAAAAGTATACTTTTATATAGATTATACACACATATAATTGAATAAGTCAACAATGCACATAGAAATTGGTCAGAATAACAAATGCCTTTATTTGTTGTTATTGAAAAACAGGATTGTTTCACTTTTATAATTATTCTAAGGTTCAAACATTGATATTTTGTTTAAAATTTTTATAAATTATGTCAGGTTTATGTTATTTCAATGCTCTAAATTACAACATATCTATTTTAAATTAGGAAGACATGTTATTTGTTTGCAGAATAAAGCAAAAATGGAATTTTACTCAAACTATAAATCATAAATGCAGTTAAACTGGCAGTTGTAAAGAGTTATTTAGCTGTATTATATACTCACATCATATATGCTAAATTATAATATATGTAAATAATAGTAAGATATATTTTTAGGTATAATAATATAAGTGTATCAGACTTATGTTTGAATACTTCAATCTTGTGGTTAACTTACTTTATTCCTTCCTTTTAATAAACAATAAGCTTTTTTACATATATAAGCTGTATGTATTTTATATAGGCTGTATGGTAATAAATACACCGTGTAAGTTAAACTTTAAAACTAATAGTTAATATTGAATCATTAATCAAATACCTGTGAAGTATAATACATTGTCATGTATATAAAATAACATTTAAATATTAAACATATTATTTAAACGTATTAAAGGCTCATACTCCAGTGCAGCCAGAACAAGCAAATACTATGCTGCACATAGAAAATTAACTTATTTACAAGAGCGCATCCGTAGGAGAGCGTAAAGTGATATAATACATTACCTTGTTATTAATTTCAGGAAACATGTCGCTTTTTGACACGTGTATATTCAACACATCCAAGTCATAAGGCATAAGGAGTGAGAAAGAAAGAATGCGCTTGTTGTTAAATCCAGCAGAAAACTTGCACGCGCATCTCCAGAATCCTGTAAGACACCGGAGCCCGTCCTGTCAGCACTGCTAAACCGCGGCGAGAACTTCACGAAATGAAGTCTTTCTCCGGCGAGGAGGAGAGGGGCTGAAAAGCGTCGTCAGCAGAGGATTAACGAAAAGAGGCAAGCTGTCGGTCTGCTCCACTTGACGTGTATGTCCCGAGATATGCCACCTGTTCAGGTTTTCCAGCCTCGACTGCACTCTATATAGATTTGTTTACGTGCGCTTACCTATCACTGAACCCATATTCCTGCCATCCTAGCGCGCAGCGTTTGTTTGCCAAGTCATGGCGCTCCTAAAGTGGTAATCCAGGACAGTTATGGCACAATGTCCGAATGTGCAGCTGTACAAGACGAGCTCTAATAACACGAGCGAAGTTTAGTTTTTTAGCGTGTACTTGCCTTCGCTGACAATTTCCTCGCTTTGACACGAGCTTTGGGTATGAACAGCAGCGCCTTTGCCACTATCTGTTTACTGCCCTCTCTTTAAGTTTCCATCTGTCAACGAACGACGGGACCCTAATAAATAACGCCTATCAGTACATCGTCATTCGCAAAGCGCTGTGTATTTCAAAGTGTCAGAGGAGCAGTGGGCGAGCCAAAAGCTGAAAACGCCCCTCATTCAAAATTATGCATTCTCAGAATGAGCCTGGGTTGAAATTATTAGCTCAGTGATTGCGTGGGCTTTGATTTGAAAAATCAAATTGTGGAAAAAAAGTGATATTTTATTCTAAAATGTGTAGTTCCTCTGGGAAAAATCAAAGATTCGACTGTTGATTGCACTTAAAGTCAGCATGAAATCAACATGTACTTTTCTTCTATTTATATGCACCGTATCTCACTCTCTCACTATTTATCAGCTTTGCCACAGCGGAATGAATCAACAGTTGGCCTTTCAGCTGCAACCCAGCACCTAACTCTCTGGGAACTACCCAACTCTCTCATTCACACACATAAGCATTCACTACAGTTAATTTCATTCATTCATTCATTTTCTTTTTGGCTTAGTCCCTTTATTAATATGGGGTCGCCACAGCGGAATGAACCACCAACTTATACAGCATATGTTTTACGCACCGAATGTCCTTCCAGCCGCAACCCATCACTGGGAAACATCCATACACACTCATTCACACACATACACTACGGTCAATTTTTAGCATACCCAATTCACCTATAGCGCATGTCTTTGGAATTGTGAGGGAAAGCGGAGCACTTGAAGGAAACCCACGCAAATACGGAGAGAACATGCAGGGGAGACCTTTTTGCTGTAAGACGAACGTGCTACTCACTGTGCCACCGCGTCGCCTACAGTTAATTTAGTTTACCCAATTCAACTATACTCCGTGTGCTTGGACTGTGGGGAAAACAAAACCCAGAACAAGGAAACCCATGCGAACAAGGCAAGATATGCAAACTCCAAACAGATATGGCACCTGGCCCAGCCAGGACTCGAACCAGCAAACTTCTTGCTGTGAGGTGACAATGCTAACCACTGAGCTGTATATCCTAACCTTCCCTCCCCCTCGAAACAATTTTCTTCACTTCCAGTCACATCAGTTTTTACAACAGGGCTATCATTGCATATGTCATTTCTGCCATAGTGGGAGGCAGTAGTTTGAACAAATATAGTAAGATCCCATCTGTAAAATTCATTTCAGATGCCCTTTCAAGTAGATGTACTGTACGTCACCATAGGGGTAAAAGAAATCCATTTCATGCGTACTTTAGGTGGTATCTTCTTGTGACAGAGACCATTTTGAGATCTCACAACTAGGGCTGGGCGATTAATTGAAAAGTAATTAAAATCGACATTCAGAACCTAAAATCGATCAAATTTTTCCAGGTAACTTTTTTCAATTACTTTTCCTACCACGTGTGGAGTCACATGACCCCGCTCTGTTAAGGCTGATTTATACACTGTAAAAAATGCCCATAATTTTAATGGTAAAAAACTGTAAAAATGCTACAGTAAAAATCCATAACTTGCTCAACAGTATGTTTTCTTAATATTTACGCTAAATAACCGTAAATTGACTTTCCCAGAATTCCCTGCATCACTTTTTGCTTTTTGTTGACATTACTATAGAACTGATTCCCCATCGGTTATGTACATTAGAGGTTTATCTTACATCGAATGTTGATTAACAATGTTTATTTCATGACTTTAATTTTATGCATGTTACCATACTGGTGTTTAGTAGCTCTGTGAATGACACTGAGCACCTTCTTAATACTGATTCACTTCTCTGCTTGAGGGAAAAGTTGATTGTGATGAGCTTTGGTTCATTATGTAACTTTCTCATCACCACCTGCATATGGCTGTGCTAACATGTCTAACTGTGTAACAAAAGATGTGAAGATGTTGGTAATTCAAAATACAGACATATTACATCTATAAATTAATGAAATACGGTAGTTTACTGTAAAAATGAGAAATTACTTTTATGGTTTGTACCGTATTTTTAACGGTGAAATACTGGTAACCACAGCTGCAGGTTTTTTACCGTAAATTTTACAGATTTATGTTTTACAATGTACTTCTGCGTCGAACGTATAGGTATGGTAAGCCGCAGCCTTTTAAAATCAAGTAATGCACCCTTCATTCAAAAATCTCTCACTTGTAATATGTGAACATAATTACTATACAAACCTGTCAGTGAACTGTGAGGCCAAAGAAATAAAATAAATAAATAAAATAATCGTTCATTAATCATAATCGAGTTAAAATATTAAAATAATCAAGATTTTGATTTTAGGTCAAATCGCCCAAAGCTACTCACATCAACACTGTGCTTAATTAAATTAAAGGACTCATTTGCTGACAAAATACATGTATTATTGGTGAGAAATACTGCATGTCTGTATGAATGAAATAAACTGAATGGTCCACTTTAGACATTCTACTAACTATAAGAAACTGCAATTAAATGTCAGCTTGTTGTTTGTCTGCAAATACTTGATTTTAAAGGACCCCCAACAGCCATTCTGTTGATTATAAGTTGATTAACTACATGTCGGCTTATTCTACTAACCCTAAATCTAAAAATAAGTGTTAATACTCTACTTATGCTATAGTGTGAGTTAGTTGACATGTTGTAAAGCAGTCTGAACACTGTCTAAAATGCTTAAAAACTTAAACAGAGATTATGTTCACTTAGCTAAAACTGTGCGTCTTGGTGATGCATTAAATCCAAGACAAAAGTCGCGAGTAACATCACTTGAAAATATCTGTCAAATAAGTATATACATGCAAAAAACTATTGATAATAATTATACTCCTAGCCTCTTGCAATATTCTATATTTATCGTTTCAATAAATGTCTGTGTCCACATGGAAATGAGAAAACTGGGTTAAAAGGTTGTAATACATATGCTATGTGGGAGGTAAACATCAGACAAGGCTGCAGTATACACTAAAATCACAGAAGAATGCAGTGAGCATGCGCATGAAGTCCTTCTTTAGCGTGATGAGTATACTGACATAAACTGGACACCATGGTGGATTTAAAAATATCTAACGAGTGTAACTGTTAATGCATCTTCACTGGTCGTCTAGTTGAGACAACATTAACAGGTTTTGTTTTAATAGTGCTAATATACTTAGCAGCGCCTGCAGCACAAACGCAGCTCTGTAATCCGCTATTGTTGTTGTCATCGGTTGTTACGTGCGGCGTTCCTTTTTCTTCATATCTGTGATGTCATTGTTTCCAAAACTAGCATTTTGCTTATCCACAAGACTATGAAAATTGAAGCATTATGAGATTTCTCAGCCTGGTCTCTTTGGGAAATGTAGCTATTTTATGTATGTTAATAAAAGTGGCTAATTCATACAAATACAATACAATTTAATTAGTATATAACATATGATTTTTAAAAGGAGGTGTACCCCAAATACCTCCACCCCATAACCCTAATTGGGGGATGATCAAATGGTACTAAAATGTATGAATGAGATCATATAAATGAATATGAATTAGCCTCTAAATTAAAAGGTTACGAATTGGCATGGGATTGCGTTGTATTTTCCTATCTGTAACCCGTAATGCAATGTAATTTGTGTACACGTGTACAACTGCAATGTAATTCGAACAACACTGATGTTGTGTGAATGAAAGGCCGAAATGACATTAAACTTTTGCATATTGACCTAAATCCATTGCCTTGAGGACAGGGCCATAGCAAGAATGTGTTCGAATAGCTCATAAGTCAACTTTAGTCAGTAAACTAGCGATAAAAGATTTAAGTCGCAATATTTAAATTGCATTTGGTAACATCTATTGAATGATCACCAGATGACCAAGAGAGTCCCTTTAACTAGACTTGATTGGACTTATCCTAGTTACACAAAAATCTTCAAGCAGTCATGAATGGCAAATATAGAAGGTAGCAAGTTAACACTTTTTTTCACACCTATTCCCTATGGACTGCACTGTTAATATGTAACAAGCGCAGCAGAGGAAGAAGCTGTGTGCTGCTGCTGATACAACGTGACTCACTATGTAGGCTTATTACTAAACCATCTTTTTAAAATGTCAGACTCAGGCAGCCCGTGTCTATACGAATGTAGGCATAAGACAAATAACGCCCTTAGTTCTTAAAACGAGTGACATGTTAGACAAAATACAGATGAGAATTTTATTTTGATCCTGGGGATATTTGAACAAACAGGCAGAGCGTCATATAACCATATTTGGGTTTTATTTCTGTACATACCTACCCTATTGCTAAAGAGTATTCAGTATGAATGGACTATTGAGTTCCATGATAACCAATTAACTCTTGATTGTCTACTGAAGCAAGGACAGATCGGTATAGACACAAAGGTGTGGGGAAGAAGAACCAACACACCTGCTGTGACAGGACGTGGGGAAGGAGGCCTGATTATGATTAGTGTTATGTTATGTAACACAGAGCCACTCTAGTAATCATGGTGAGCTATGGGGATGAACTGTTCTGATGGGAGCGCTTGTTCAGCACAATGGAGCTCAGAGAGGGCACACGCATGACACCTCTTTCCCAGCCCAATCCCCATCAGCCTGCCAGCATCCCATTCAAAGCTTCTTTATTAAGTAAATAACAACTCTGCATGACTGAAGCCAGTCATGGAAACATGTTAGGTAAATTCACGCACAGTCACTGCTGTAGATGTAGTAATGATTGCAAGGCGATAGACTTCTTATTTGCATTTAATAATGAGCCATCTGAAGTAGCATTTACACCATTTAAGAAATTATTTCATTAGCTTACATGTTTAATATATGACCATGAAGGGCTTAGATAGAACAAGGAGATGATAGAAATAACTGATCAGGATTTTGTGAACTCGGCTGAGTAAACTCATCTGAAAATGAAAACTGTGATCATCCATTCTACTTAATGTTGCCTTTTTCCATGGAACATGAAGCAGTACAAATGGTAGCAGGGTTATCAGAAAGTGTAAAGCAGGTCGCACACCAGAAGCACCGCTCGGCACGCAGCGCCATACAGTTCAGAATTCTAAACATAGGTTTCTATCAGGGTACACACACCGGCGCCGCAAGTTGGCGGCTGTCGGCGGCTGTCCGCAGCGCCCAGCCACGACTCAGGACACTGTTCATTTCTCTGCCGCGCCACAGAGCGCCATCTGATTAATTTCATGTTAAATATCATGCAAATGTCCGCGTCTGGTGTGTGCTACTTTTAACTGTCATGTGCGCGCTGTGTCGCGGTGCCGAGTGGCGCTTCCGGTGTGCGACCTGCTTGAGGATCTCTAATATACAAAACAAAAGTAACCCACGTAATTCATGTACAATACAGTATTTAAAGTATTCAGAAGAATAATGTGTTTTTGTTTTGTTGACAAATGCAGAAGTAAAATAATTATACATTTAGTGCTACAATTTTAGGGGTCCAACAAACTTAAACCATAGTTTATTAGCAGTACCTTAAGGCTGATTTATTATTGTGCGTCAAGCTCCCTCGCCGCAGCTGATGCCGACAATGACGCGCATCTCTTAAAAAATGTAACTACATATTAAAATGAAGCATATCGCAAGCTTGTGATTGGTTGCTTGGTAGTGATGCCGAGTGTGGGTGGTGCTGAGAGCCGCGAGCCAGATGAAGCGAGTTTGAGCTACTTGTACATTAAGGTAGCGTTCAGAAACGCAAGACAGAGGAACATAGAATCCTACTGCCAGCTAGCATTTTGGAAGTGTTATTGCAGAGTAACACAAACAGCACACAAAAGTATAAATGCACGACAATGCGCAAGGCAGGTGCCATGAATCACGCCAATTGCTCGATGCAGAAGTATAAATCAGTCTTTAACGGTACATCCCTGCTGAAACAAAACTGCATACTGTATGCTAGTAAGGTATGTTTTGATGCTGGTTTTGCTGCTGTCAATGGTGGTCTCAATGCAGGTCTTGCTGGTGGCAGTGCTCCTGACCAGCAAGGCCAGCATTGAGGCCAGAAAGACCAGCACTGAAACAATCAAAACCAGAATTGAAACCAGCAAGACCAGCATTGAAACCAGCAAGACCAGCATTGAGACCCACAAGACCAGCATTGAAACCAGCAAGACCAGCATTTAAACCCACAAGACTAGCATTTAAACCCACAAGACCAGCATACCAGCATCAAAACATATCTTACCAGTATATGCTGTTTTTTTCAGCAGGGATACTAATCAACGTGCCCCTTTTAGGGGTGCCATTAAGGGGACAGTCCTAGTGTACAGGTATATGAGTTCAGTATTTGCACACTTTTTCCATACTTGTTGCCAGCTACTGGGTGCAAAACAGGACAACTATGCTTTTAAGAAACAAGAAATAAGACCTACATCAAAATGTATCCAACATTCCCATAGTTCTCAACTTTTAACAAAATCTGACATGTGAACAAAGTGTTTTCTAAAGCATCTACTGTTACATGTACATGTTAGAAAGATGTTGAATTGCAATCTAGCTGATCTAGAGTTGTAGAAACACTTATCTATGATTCATTAGAACTAATCCAGGGGGCCGACATTATAGGAGACGGCACATTCTGTTGGCAGAACTCCAGAAATCTTTACCTTGGGTTGAACTCTCCGGTTCCTGTGACTCTGTCGGGTACCCCAGCATTTCTGGAGGATCTCAAAGCCACAGCAAGATGGCGTGGTCCCTTCTCCAACCATGATGGGATCTCTCCATGCTGCAGTAACCACAGGCCTCAGTCTGTTCTTTACAGAACGCTGAATTTACCCAAGATGCTTCTTCATTCTTCAAGGATCTAGAGCTCTAGGGTTCACACTGAGCAACCCAAAGGGATCCCTCCCCTCTCAAAGTTCTTCAGACACGTGCTTGTCTAACAGATGTGCAAGCTCTTGATTGAAGATCACAGAGGATGTGGTCACACTTGCCTCTTTGCAGTAGATCTAGGAGCATATTTTACATGCCAGCTCTGCATCTCTACTCGGAGATGTGTGCTGCAGGCAGGGATAAATGGGTGGTAACATGGGGTTCACACGGAGAGATTGGTGACGTGTGGACGAGACTCCACAAGGGAGCCATCCTGAGCCGGAGACTGAGCAGCGGGGGCTCTCAGTGCCATCTTCCTCTTCCTCTATGGGAAGCATCAGGGGAGTGATCCCTGACAGCGGATCTCCACTCAGGGGCAGGAGAAGCAGATTCTGCTGGGACCTGTGGTAACTCCTCCCTCCCAGCGGCCGTATCCTGGAGACAGAGCCAGAGATATTTCCTCCCCTCCACCGCTCACATTCCCCCAGGACGCTGACAAACAGCAGTGAAGTGCAGAGAGGAAATATTATCTCCCGGCATGCTCGCATAAGCTGTGGTTTCTCTTGCTACAGCACGGAGAGAGTGGGAGAACTAGCCCTGCCCTTCATAGTGATACCTCCACCATTTGCCTCCATAGAGGATAATATTTCTGACTGTTTCATCCATGGGGCTTAGGGTCTAATGTGTATACCCACATCTCTCAGCGCCACTTAGGAGAGGACAAATTGGATCTTGCGCACCTGCCATCAGCTGTGAGAATGGGAATGTGTTTACCAACTTAGTGTTTACATTATAAGTGACATTTGGAAGACCTTAGACATATCACATCAGTCGTGTCACTCAATGGCTATGTAACAGATGTGTTGCCTGTAATCACATGGCCACTGGGGTCTTCAATGTGACAATCTACTGTGACATTACAGGCCTTCTGGAAATAAAATGGTTATAAAATAGAACAGCCTGGAGCTATTGTTAAAACTTTACAGCTTCTCTCAAATTTCTCCAGAGAGGTATTTGGATTGGGATCAGATTTGTAAAGTATCTGAAACAAATACGCTACCCCAGAGGTGTCCAAACCTTCTTGCAAAGCTTCATCCCACTGCCCTGGTCTTTTCCAGCTATCCTAAAGGTCTTGGTTCAAATGTCTTTAATTATAGGGGTGCAAACTTGTCACCTTTCAGTAAAATTCATCATTTTCATCTTAAAATAGGTCATTTATGTGAATCATGTAGATCTGTAAAAAAGGTTTGGGGTTGCTTAGATTTTTTTTGCTGATGACTGAGACTATAAGAACTTTGGTTTAGAATAGATTTGGTGCAGATACATTAAAACTTGAACAGACTGACTGAGAACATGTGTTTTGCTCTTCGTGTCTTAACAGTGCACTAGATGAGCCACGAATCTGATGCTCTGTAAACTCCTTCATGAGCAGATGTTCACGCAGACACATTGACTAACCGAACTTAAAAGTGCCTGGTTCCCCGCATACTGTCAGAGCTCCTTGTTTTACTGAGACATGCGCACAGAACCCAAGAGAACATGGTTTGTTTTGGATTGGCAGGAATAACAGTTTAAAGGTCAGCGCTCATGTATAATAAATGGAACTAATCTAACAAAATTAGATTGGGGGGAGCCATTCAGGGCGCTGCCCCTGACCGCCTGGAGCTTACGAAATTTTTTAAAGACGTGCTATCCTTATAAATAAACTGCCGATTTGACTTTAAAATAACCATATTCTCGCTTGAAAACCTCTTAAAACTTGATTTTGTGGCATAATTTATGAGTGTTTTTCAAATTTTCCGGATTTACCATCCATTACTAAACATGCTCATCGCTTTCCTGTGCAGCATGTGTGTGAGTTGCTATGGTAGCTACAAACATTTGGGGGAAGCCCATTTATTTCGAGCTGTGACAAAGTCCCTTTAAGAAAAGTCATTTCACTCTGCGGCCATCCTTGAAGCGCCTCTCGGGCAGTATGCTCAGGCATTCAAATTCTCCAAAATTGCTTGTCAAGTTTATGATTAAATTTCATATTAGGTAATAAACAATAAAATCAAACAGCAACTGTGTCTTTAGTTTCATTTTTAAACGTTCGAATTACACAAACACAAAAAGGCTGGACTGAGCTCCTCTCTTGGAGAATCAGGGTAAAGTCTAGATCGGATATGCGGATGGCCGGTAGTGCGATATGCACAACAATATAGCAGCATTTTTTATGACACTGTATACCAATAACGGTGACGGTTGGGGTGGGGGTAGGCATTAATAAAATACAATTTATTGGGTATTTTAATAGATAGCGTAAATAATACTCTGTAAAACTTCTGTTTTTACGTTACTGTGACCGTTGGGTTTAGGGTTGGGGTGGGGGTAGACGTTAATAAAATACAATAAATAGGAAATTCAATAAATAATATAAATAATTCTCGTTAACTTCAGGCCGCAACTGTATCCGATCTAGCAACAATCGAGTATCAGTCTATAGCGATCTCTGATTGGCTCCTGTACTAAAAGGCGGGGCTTCATTCGCCATGTTGACAGTTATACTTTTCCCCATTCAAAGCTATACGTCTTGTGTATTCTATAGTCTTTGAATGTGATCAAAACTGACTGGAACTCTCCAGCCAATCAGAATCAACAATTTCAACAGACCATGGAACAAGGGACATTATATAATCTTTGGTCCTAGAAATCAATCTTCTTGCAAAGTTCAAGCAACTTGGTTGAACTTACCTGCCTGAAGATTTAGAGATTTAATTTTGATTGTTTGGTTTAGGCGTGGTTTATGTATGGTTGGATCTAAAAACTAGACTTGGAGGGGTTGGTGGGAGATGGGCATGAAATATTGGAGACTCCATGGGAAAAATGAGACTGTTGGCAGGTATGATCGAAACCGAAGGGATTTATGCCTAGTTGTTTCACCAGTTGCAAACACAATTGGGAAAAATCTTTATATTTCAATTTATAAAAACACTCATGTTGTTTAGCAGTTAGTCTAAGGTTGTCCAAGTAGTGAAGAAATACACAAGAAAGAAAAATAATTTGAAGAAGTATGATGGCAAATAGACATTGTCTAGATTTTAACTTTCTATGGCAAGTTCTTCTAAGCCACACAATGCATTACTGTTAGAGAAGATAATCAGTCAAATGGCTTCTACAACTTTAACCTTGATATTTCTAGCTCATCTAATCAAGCTACTTATATTTATGGTATAAATGGTTGTAGTTATGAAGTTTGTATCATCCATGAAACCACAGATGTTCAGCAATCTATAAATGAATGAATGCAACAGACTGACAGCCAATGACCTAGCTGGCAGATATGCAACTTAAGCATATGCTGCGATCAAGATATAAGTCGTCCAGGTGAGAACAGGGTCATCTAGTAGCAGGTGCTGCAGTGTAGAGGCTGTATGGATTAACCACATGTGACACATTTACGAAGCCAAAAGATAAGGTAGAGTCTTCACCTTTGCTAAGACGTTATTTTTGCACATGACCATATATACGTGTGCCATATTGAAACTACAGATGGCGATCTATTTTAACAGGTCAACTATGTTGATGACCAATTTAGGCCTGTGCTTGGCCTACTTTAATTAAACTGTATAAGCATAAGTTATTTAGATGACAAATAGTCAAGTCATTTTTAATAATGTAACCAAGCAAAAGCTACATGTGCTTATCAATGGATGTCTTGTGGAAGCCCCTGACAGATAATTAGCAAGTTTTGAGGGTTATGATAGACACTTTTAAAATGTTAAACTATTTTTAACGTAACATGCTATACTAAAATGCAACACTCAGCATGACGATCAAAAATATAACACAAGCCTTCTTGCCTATTCTAAATATGTCAGCATTAATATATCTAGCTGAAACAGCACAGCTTTTAAGATGCATTTAGGCTTGCCACTTTTTGCCGGCAATAAACATTGCGGATTATCTAACATTAAAACATTTCAGCATGCTAATTAAATCATTGTTAGTAAATATGATTTATCTGTTTTAGATTGATAATGGTGGGCTGCAATGTCAAGCAATGATAAATTAAATGCAACGATTAAACACATGAAGGACAGCCTAGCATAATCTCATATTGTCTCATTACAATGTGTTAACAGCTTCAAAAACCCTAGCAGGCACACAATTTCATAAGACATTAATATTAGGTTAGATTTAGGTTGAGACAGCTGGTGACCACAATTCATTGTTTAGCCAACGTCTAAGGACAACGTTATTTTGACGTCCAATAACGACGTAAAGTGACGTTGATATTTGGTTGATTTTAGGTTGTGTTGGAAAGTGTCAAAAACCCAACGTCGAGCCAACATCTTAAACCAACGTTAAATTGACATTAAATACTGACCTTCCAATGTCTGATAGACATCATAGTAGTAACGGCCCAACAACGTCAAGCTCTAACATCATTAGATGTTTATCTTTGGTTGATTTTAGGTTGGACGTTGGGTTCTGACATCAACCCGATTTTCCTTTCCAAACAAATTCTCCACAACGTTGGGGTACAACGTCAATCTGACATCATGTTGACGTCCTGTACCTGCTGAGATTTTGTTTTTATGAGTTCATGTGGACAAAAAAATAGCCTTTTCTGTATGACTCATCTCAGTAGGACTAACACCAGGGACAAGTAATGCGTCAAACCATAGTACTTAAGAATAGGGCTTTATTTAAAGCATTGCAAGCACCGTTAATGAACATAAACTAATGAATCAGAGCAACACTTGAATCTCTCATGAATGCTGCTCCTAATGAATGATGCTAGAGAAGTACAGATGTCCATGTTTAACATTAGAGTAGTTCAGTGAGTGGGCAGAAAGACAGACTGACAATGCCCCATTCACTTATGCCAGCGTGAACAGAATGAGTAACATTATCTATCAAGGTCAGCCGTCTGGGACAGGCCTCACACGGGCTAATCCTTATCACATGCCCAAATACACAAACCCATATGCATGCACATAGAGGATAGGGCAAGATGGCAATGATAACATCTATTCATGTTTGAATTACAAGTGCAGCTGACATCTAATTACTCGGAGAAGCTCTGCTTTTGTTGTCAGGGATTTCATTTTGGCTTTGACCTAGACTTCGGATGTGCCGAATCTTTGAGCACAGATGCCCTGGTAAACTGTCTAGGCCAAGGATTGTGCCAAAATGACCCCATGTTTTTGAGCAACGTCATGGATGCTTCATGTTTGTTTTGTGTGCTTTCAAATATGTGTTTTCTTGCTATTTTGTGGCATGCCTCAGTTAAAAACACAGTAAACAGAAACTGCAAGCTAATTCTAATAAAACATGATTTACTGAAATTGCTATTTTAGGTCGAGAAACAATATTGGACATAGAGTGTTATGGGGATTCGTAATTGACAATGGGCTTCGAGACTTATGAATTTTTCATTTCATCTTATACTGTGTTTCAGTGGACTACAAATGTTTGTATTGGTGCTGGTAGGTGAAATTGTACAATTGGTTAAAAGGATTGGGTTAGTTCCAGACCAAACAGCTGTTACAAAAACATGACGCCATTGTTTGTTAACTTTCAAAAAGTCTGTTTTGTTTCTTATCCATGACACAGCAATAATTAAACAGTCAAAATTAACGACTTTCACCTCTAAATTTCATTCATTCATTCATTTTCATCTGCTTTTCCAGGGCTGGGTCGTGGGGGCAGCAGTCTCAGGACAGAACCCCAGACTTCCCTCTCCCCAGACACTACCTCCAGTTCCTCCGGGTGAATCCCGAGGCATTCCCAGGCCAGCCAAGAGACGTAGTCACTCCAGCGTGTCCTAGGTCTTCCCCGAGGCCTCCTCCCGGTAGGACATAAAATGTCATAGAAAACCTCCCTAGGTAGACGTCTAGGAGGCATCTGAAACAGATTCCTGAGCCACGTCAGCTGACTTCTCTCGATGTGGAGGAGCAGTGGCTCTACTCCGAGCTCCTCCTGGGTGACAGAGCTCCTCACCCTATCTATAAGGGTGCGCCCTGCCACCCTGCGAAGGAAACTCATTTCGGCTGCTTGTATCCGAGATCTTGTCCTTTCGGTCATGACCCAAAGCTCATGACGATAGGTGAGAGTAGGAATGTAGATTGACCGGTAAATCGAGAGCTTTGCCTTTCAGCTCTAAATTTCCAAGTAAAAATTATCAAAACATTTTTAGCTGCTATGAGGAATGTTCCAATTATTATGTAGAATCCACAGAGGACGCTTTGAGAAACTAAAGCACATTTCCAAATTTTTCATGTTGGTCGCAATCTGCTAGACCAGTAGTTCCCATTCAATTCCAATCCCAAAAGATACCACCAAATCTGCGCATACATGATTCAACCCATCAGCTCATTAATTAGGACTTCCAGAACTGAAATGGTTGTGGCAGATGACATGGACATCCAAAATCTGTACTATTGTGTGTACATTAAGACTAGGATTCCTATAAGAGCAACAATATGGAAGCCAAAATGACGATTGCAACAGCCCACTACATTGTGAACTTGATAGAGACGCACCTCAAATCTGCATAATTTGTCTAATATAACAGGTTTTCTAATATAACAGGTTTAAGGTTTTGATTATAGAGACAAACATGAGATATATAGAGATGCACACATATTACACAAGTGCCTTTTTACACAAGCTCTTTGTTTGATTCAATATGATATAGTCATTTAGTGTATTCGATTTATTAATTTTAAAGTTATTGAAGGGTGCAAAGTGTTGAATCTACTAGCTTTCTGTCCTCCATTTCATCCTAATGCAACTAACCCATCTGTTTTAGTCAGCTGTCTAATAGCGATCTCGAACTTGATCTAGTGATTAAACTTGAGCGTTAAATCAAAGCAAGAAATATGCAGATCCATTTCAATGCAATGACATAACCTCAAAGACATTTCATGTTAGTGAAGATCTTGCATTTCAACTTTTAGGCTACAAGAACAACACTCGCGTTTGGCCATAAATTTTACAGTCGTCAGGTAAAGATGTTTATCTTACGGGATTATGGGCATCAGTTAACTAACCTCAAGAGACTAGTTACTGAGTGTTCTCTGGTTGCCTGAGAGAAGGGAGAAACCTCATACCCTAGAAGCAAGGGACTGTCTTGTTATTGCAAAAAGAAAATCCCTCATGAATTAGGTATATATATATTAAACTGAATTGCATATATGTGAAATAAGCACTTTCTATGTTTTCTTTTTAAAAAGTCAATTGGTTAGTGTGGTATAAATATCCAGATATTTTGGCACTACAACCGAGAGCTACACATTTGGAATAGACACACTACCCGCTTTCACTCTTAGTACATAACAACACTATTGTTTTCATTCACTAAAGAAATCAAAACTCAGAATTTTATTACAACCGTCTGACAGCGTCACAAACCAAATCATTCTATTCAAAGTCTTACCTTCTCTCTGTTTTCTCCTTCCCCTCTTTCAGATTCTGCCCTCGGACCCATTTTTACCTCAGGCAAGGAAGGACAAGACTGTTCTGCTGAATCCGTGGAGCAAATTATATAACAAATCCAGTCCTAGTATGTACAGCAGCTACTGCGTGGGCTGCGAAGATGCTGTTTGGGTGCTGTGGAGCTCTAGCAAGTGAGCCCGGCGGCTGGCGCTGACATATCTGGCCCAGACAGGCAAGGAACCTGACGAAAAGGCACTGAGTGATGGAAGCAGGTGCAGTCCGGCCTCCAATTGCTCATCTTATACCATCCGCCAGATTCAGTTATATTGCGCTCGCATTCGTGTGCTCTTTAGAAACGCATTGCATAATGTCAGAGTCACATTCAGGTAAACACGGTGGCAATTTTATTGCAGACAATTTTTTCCTGGATGTGCACTCTCTTAAAAAAATACAACCACTGGGACCTTACACTAAGATGCAAAAGCTAAGAGGTAAATCGTAGTACCTTATTTACACCTAAATCTTCGTAGTACTTTGAAAGTTTGATTTAGAAATAAATAAACAGCACATATAGTGTATGTTTACATTTGTTACATAAATATTTTGCATTATATGTTGTGCATTTTTATGATAAAATCTATTATTTTAATATACACACATTTTAAAGGCAATTTCCCAGAAAGAGGGTTCAAAGCTTTATTTGCTGGACTGCTTATGACCTTGAGCAATACAAAGCTAGACTCACATCAAAATTGCATTTAAAGGATGTAGCTGTACCTATAATTTGCCTGAATTTTTTTATATATATAATTCATTCATGATCAGAGCTGTGTTTTCATTGTGGTGCTGTGGTGTTCACACTGTCCAGTGGAGCATTTGCCACTTTTAATATGTTTAAATGTTTGTTTGAATACATTTTACATTGATAATGGTGGGCTGCAATGTCAACCAATGATAAATTATACGCAACGATTCAATACGTGGGAGATGGACAATTACAATTTTGTCATTATAATGTGGTAACAGTTTCAAAAACCCTAGAAGGCACACAATTTCATAAGATGTTAATATTAGTTTAGATTTAGGTCGTGATGTCAGGTAACTATAATTTAATCTCTAGCCAGGGTCTATGGAAAACGTTATTTTATTTGGTTGGTTTTTAGGTTGTAATGGAAAGTGACCAAAATCCAACATCGAGCCAACTTCTTAAAACCAACGCCATATTGACGTCAAATACTGACATTTATTCTTCAGATATGGCAACCAAAATCCAATGTATGATTAACGTCATAGTGGTAACGTCTACACATCGTCAAGCTGTAATATCATTAGATGTTGATATTTCAGCATAGGCTCATTCTGAAAACGTAGCCCTATATAAATTTCTGGAGATCGCGAATTATGTAGCCAAAAGTACATATGGCTGCATTTAATTTTTAAAATGAACGCTAGGGGGCAGTATGCCTACCATCTGACTGCTTGTCTCTGTATAGACGGGTTTGTCCTGTTAGCTCGCCATGTACATCGGCAAACTTGAGACACAGAGAGGAGTTGACCATGACGATGGGGTTCGAGTCCAGTGAAGAAAAGTTCCAGAAAGCAGAATCCAAAAAAAATTTAATAAACAAGTAAATAACAGGGTGGTAAATAAACGGAATGTGGTAAAATCTGAAAACGAGGTAAAAATCAGGCGAGGGCTTTTCTTTTTCTGGATTGCTTTTGAAAATTGTTGGTTGGGTTTAGGAAAGTGAGTGGGCGGGTCAATCAATACAATTGGTTGGGTTTAGGGAAAGAGGAGGGTGGGTCAGTTGATCGGTCAGTCAGTCAGTCATTCAGTCAGTCGAAAGCGGCCTCTGGTGGGTTTACGTGAGAACAGCAGGTGTGAATGGCACTCGCGAGAGAAATTTGAGATCTCAAGAAGCGTACACAGCGGCCTCTGGTGCATTCGTGAAAAGAAAAACTGCAAAAGAAACACTGCTCCTGGGACGTATTTGGGAGTCTCCAGAAATGTATATAGTGGTATGTTTTCAGAATGAGCCTGGGTTGTGATATTTGCTTGATTTAAAATTAGACATTGATGTCGGCCTGATGTTGGGTTCTGACGTCAACCCAATTTTCATTACCACGACATTGGGGTACAACATCAATCTGATGTCATGTTGCCATATTTTGCCTGCTAGGACTTGTCAGTTAAGTTGGTTACTCTAGTTTAGCTGCTTAAGAATGGTTCAGTAGGATACCAAAGGCATTCCTGATTCCGCCTGAGAAAGAGGTTGGGTGAGCAGCAGCTAATTAGCATTTATAGTGACATAAAGTGAAATGGCAGGACTCTGGACTGAGGTGTTTATTTACCATTGGAAAATAGTAAGTTAAAATTTTTTTAGGAAGACCCTAAAGAATTATATTAACTTGTATAAAATGGTAATCCAATGCCAAATGTAAGTTATAATGTGATCCAAAGGTTGTATTATTACAAAACTGTTTACTGGTCTATGGCACTTGGAGACTGCACGTGACATCATTCAGAAGACAAGGTGATCTTCCTTTGTAACAGACACGGCACAAAATCTTCAGAAACAGTCTGTTCCTGGCCACATATTCAAGGCCAGTTCAGTTTGTTCGAAATGATGCTGTTTGGAACAACTATCGACAGGCCTGTATTAACCAAACACAGCTCTTTTTAAAACCACATTAAATCATCGCCATTTAGTTGATGACATAACTAATCCTACCTCTCAAATTTTCATCCCATCATATCATCAAATGATCTGAGCTCCCTTATCTAACATATCCCAGCAGCACATCACATGGAAATGCACACCTTTGGAAAAAGACGCACCTCTGTGACTGCTTATGACGATGACACATCTCAAGACTTAATCAACATGCGATTAATCAGCTCTGTCTGCGTGACAACATCTCCGTCACCAGTGTAGTAGAACAGTCAATCCCATTATATCATAATCACCGCCATATGATGATGTAACTCCAATATTTGTTTATAAACACATGCCTCTGATGATCACAATCTGATGGATTAGATGAGGCATCGCCAAGAATACAGATCGAGTAACAGTCTATTGCGTAATAACATTCCTTGTATTACATATTGTTAGACAACATGAACAGTATTTGTTGTGTGCTGCTATAATTTGAGAAATTGAGTGTTAACACTGCTGGAGTTTACTCTAACAGAGATAAAGCCTCATTAAGAGACTCTCGAATCACTAAATCCCCAACCAATCCAATTATGCCTTGTTAGGTTGAAGGGGCAACCCAGCTGTCCACAAAGATGTGTCTTCTGTAAGCCAAGGGGGCGGTGCTTTTATTAGCCCACTGAAACAATTGAAGAGATAAGAGACACTGGTCAAAGACAGGGCAACCTACTGTACTGTTACAGTCCCTCATACACACACAACAACACTACGGACAGGTGGACAAAAGAATAGATAGGCTGCTGGCATGCTGTTCACATAGTTAGGGATGTTTCAGGGGGCACCAGTTGATGCCAAAAAACATTCATTAATAAAATGTCTGTCAATAATTCATGATGGCTGAATTATTGCATTGTGCTGGCTTGGATAAGTGGGTAAGGCAGCTATTTTACAATATGTGTTTTAACTAATAACAATCCAAACATTTTAAAAAGACATTCAATCATTGCTCTTTAATAATTGATTTAATTAAACTCTAAACTAATGTTCAATTATTGCAGTGCCAATATTACTATAGTACAGCTATGTCACCACATATCACATCTTCTTAAAGTCTGCATGTGTAACAAGTCGGGTAGGCAACAGAGGTGAGGATCTAAATGCAGTTTATTAAGAGATTCGTCAGGTAGACAAAAGTCAAACCAGGGACAGACAGGAGCATGTAGGTAATCCAAAGCGAGGTCAAAATAACAGGCAAAATATCGGGACAGACGGCAAAACAAAGTAAACAATAAACAGAGCACAGGGTCAAAAGACAGTAAGGTTAAACTAAGAAAACCATTTATAAGACTCAGCAAAGTGTGTGTGAAAGTGAGGTTTAAAGTTTAAAGTCCTGGTAACCAGTCATCACAAGCTTCATCTATGTGTTTGCAATCAGTGATGATCTGCAACTGGTGTGTGTGAGGTGCATGATGGAATATGCAGTCCAGTTTGGTGGCAGATGTGTAGTTCGAATGACAGTGAGTGCTCTCCAGTGATCTGCAAGGGCTGGTGATCGTGACAGCAAGAAATCAAAATGTACATGGTTTATTTTACTAACACACATTGTTTGTCTTAAATTGAACAATTAATCAGTGCAAGTTAATCCATTGGGGAAAAATTTTTGTGATTTTAGTGACTTTGAACGTGGCATGGTTGTTGGTGCCAGACAGGCTAGTCTGAGTATTTCAGAAACTGCTGATCTACTGGGATTTTAAAGCACAACCATCTCTAGGGTTTATAGAGAACGGTGCAAAAAAGGTAAATTATCCATTGAGCGGCAGTTCTGTAGGTGCAAATGCCTTGTTGATACCAGAGGTCAGAGGAGAATGGCTAGACTGGTTCCAGATGATAGAAAGGCAACAGTAACTCGTTACAACAACATCTCTAAACACATCCAACCTTGGGGCAGATGGGCTACAGCAGCAGAAGACCACTACGGGTGCCACTCCTGTCAGCTAAGAATAGGAAACTGAGGCTACAATTCGCACAGGCTCACAAAAATTGGACAATAGAAGATTGGAAAAAGGTTGCCTGATCTGATGACATTTGCATAGTAGGGTCAGAATTTGGCCTCAACTACATGAAAGCATGGATCCATCCTGCCTTGTATCAACGGTTCAGGCCTGTGGTGGTGGTGTAATGGTGTGTGTGATATTTTCTTGGCACACTTTGGATCCATTAGTATCAATAGAGCGTCGTGTCAACGCCACAGCCTACCTGAGTGTTGTTGCTGACCATGTCCATCCCTTTATGACATCAGTGTATGTCTTTATGTCTTTATGACTTCTGATGGCTACTTCCAGCAGGATAACGCACCATGTCATAAAGCGCAAATCATCTCAGACTGGTTTCTTGAACATGACAATAAGTTCACTGTACTCAAACGGCCTCCACAGTCATCAGATCTCAATCCAATAGAGCACCTCTGGGATGTGGTGGAACAGGAGATTCGCATCATGGATGTGCAGCCAACAAATCTGCAGCAACTGCATGATGCTATCATGTCAATATGGACCAAAATCTATGAGGAATATTTCCAGTACCTTGTTGAATCTATGCCAAGAAGGATTAAGGCAGTTCTGAAGACGAAAGGGGGTCCAACCCAGTACTAGTAAAGTGTACCTAATAAAGTGGCTGGTGAGTGTATGCTTATATGCTTATGCTATTTTCAAACAAACAATGAGACTACTTATTATTCAGTTTTAGCTGGTAATATATAACCATACTAAATTGTCTGCAGCAACGTCTGGTTCAAGTGGATGTTAATGCCAATCTGCTTCCTACTTTGGCTCACTTCATTTGACTCTCTTTTGTCATGTAAATCAGGTGTGTAGGGTGAAACACCGAGGTGAATTACCGAGTTTAATCGGGACTATCCAATGTCATCAGGAGAGCGGCAAGCTCCCATAAGAAACATTATCAGGCGAAGAGTTCATCTTGATAATGGCTATATCATCAACACACTCGGCTGGAGGTCTAGGGCCTGCCAAGACTTACTTCATCAGACACCAAATCCAAATCAGTCATCATATACCATGTGAGACTAGAGATTGATTGAACAGTCTTGCTGTTTTAAAGTTGCTATTAGTGTATTG
The DNA here is from genome assembly GCF_903798145.1 of Danio aesculapii. NCBI lineage: Eukaryota > Metazoa > Chordata > Actinopteri > Cypriniformes > Danionidae > Danio > Danio aesculapii. Next base: position 20,634,118 of record NC_079459.1, on the reverse strand, counting down.
AAGAAGAAGTCTGCAATTCACATGCAGTACTAAATATAATTTTAATCTGTTTGTTTACACTGTTTTCTGAAGATATACAGTACAGTAGCAAATATTGTGCACTGGAGATTACACCTCAGGGCTTGTAACTAGAATGACACAAGGATTAAGTCATAAACTATCACCTTTGTGCCCTAAGCAAAGCACTTAACCCTGAAGTGCTCCAAAGCAGTTTGTAAAGGGTCAAGGTTAGGCTGGTTAACAAGATCCAGTTAGCTTGCTGGTAGAGACCTTAACTAACCTACTGTAAGTTCTGTTTACACCGAAAGTGCTTTTGCACATAATGTTTGACAATAGTCTTGTGAATAACATTCCATGCCAACAGAATATGTTTTAGCATTGCACTGCACTGGTTTTCCACTGTTTTCCTATGTAAATGTGCTAACAAATGTTTTTTTTTAATAGTCTTTTTAAATGTAGCATTGAAAAAACGCTGGTCATCCTCGAAAGACAAATGCATGAGTGGACAATATAATGCAGAAAATTTCAGGGGAGAGGTAGTTCAACACTGCAACTAGAATTGCTCACGGATTCAGCACTGAACAAGGTAAGGATCTGGTAAACTGCATGTTTCTCAATTCCAATGCTCTGCACATTTTATATGTTTCTCCTTGCACTTTAGATGGTTGATCTAATTTGGCAACAAGTGCCCTACAAAGTCTCCAAATGATGTTCGAAGACTCCAAATGATATACCATCATGATTCCAATTCAGATAGACTGTATATGCTTGATTCAAATGCATTTTAGTGTGTAATGTATAAATTTGCATTGTATTTATTAACAGAGATGGAAATATCCAGCACATCCATTTCCTCATCCAGGCTCTGTACGATACACTACCAATTCTAGCCAACCTTCATGTGTGGGGCAAGATTGAGACTCCAGCATGTCAGTTATACTCTGGTAGGGGACGCAACACCTATTGAGCAGCTGTCCAAAGGCCCTGGTGGAAGGGCGCTACCATTGGTGGCATGACCAAGTCTTAAAGGCGGTGGCTGAAAGCATATGCAATGCCATTATCTCTAGGAGGTACCATCTTGCCCCGAAAATTAGGATTGACTTTGTGAAAGCTGGTGAGGAACCCTGCCTCCTCCACTCAGCCCCTGACTGGCAGTTGAAAGTCGACCTGGGGAAGCATTTAAAGTTCCCACAGCACATAGTTACAACATCACTCCGACCAGAGATAATTATCATATCTGAGGCAACAAGACAGTTGATTATGCTTAAATCACAGTGCCTTGGGAATAGCGTATGGAAGAGGCACATGCAAGGAAACGCTCAAACTACTAGGAGCTAGTGCCGGAAAGGAGGCTGGAAGGCCCACTGTGAGCCAATAGAGGTGGGCTGTAGAGGCTTTGCAGGGCGTTCACTCTGTAAAGTCAAACTTTCTAAAGTCTAAACCAACTATGCCAAGCAGTAGCGGCTAAGAAGTGGCCGTTAAGTGCATTGGTGAACCTGCAGAGAAAGCCACAAGATGGCTGTGGATAAAGAGGGCTGATCTGTGGGTGATGGCTTAATTACTAATAGTTACTAGTTAGTTACTAATTTGGCATCAATGGGAAAACATGTTCATCATCCAACTGGGGAAATACAGAAGAAAAGTGTGTAGAAGACAGTAAAAGTGGAGGAGGAAGTGTCATGATTTGTCAGTACCGCCTCAGCTGATGTGTCAGCTACACAATAAAGTGACATAAAACCTGCAGGTCACTGATTGGCTAGAGAAAATTGTCACAACTGTATCCGCATCAGTAAACTGAATGAGACACTAGACTCTCTAGATTTAAATGATCAAGTACAGCCATCTAAGGATCATTCAATGAGCAAAGCCTGGTCAGTAGAGGAAGTAGATGTTCCACTTATTGCTAGATGAGGAAAGGATCCAGTGAGAGTTTGCTAGGGTGATGCAGAATGAAAGTGTTTGATATACTGTTCAGACGCGTTTACAAGTTTCTTAAAGCTGAAAATACCTAATGAAATGGCCAGTCTTGATTGTAAATCTCTGTAAAATTGATGGCAACAAATTTATGGGCAAAAAAACCAAACAAACCCAACAGTCAGTGAACTGTGGAAGAGACTGGAAGAAGAGATGATCAAGATCACAGCAGAGCATTGTGAGAAACTAGGAATGTCCTGAACTTTCTGCTCTCATTTGCTATACCTTTACTTGATTTCTTGTTGTTCTTCTTCTATTAAACACAAAATAAGATATTTTGAAAAATGTTGAATCATTGTCTTTCTTACTATGTATGTCAATGGTTACTACAGGTTTTTTTAAACATTCTTTAAAATATATTCTTTAGTGTTCAGCAGAAGAAAGAACTTCAGAAAGGTTTGGAACCACTTGAGGGAGAGTAAATGGTGACTATATTTTCATTTTTAGGTGCACTATTTTTTACATTTTATTTTTTTATTTTCTTCTCTGTCTTTAGTACTCATATGTACTGCAATTTGGTCAACTTCAGTTGTTTTTAAATGTACTTTATTAATAAATAGTGTATTGTAATGATTTCCTAATACTAGGTTGTGGCTCAAAGCGCATTCGCTGTGTAAAACATATGCCGAAATACTTGGTAGTTCATTCTGCTGTGGCGACCCCTGATAAATAAGGGTTTAAGCCAAAAGAAAATGAATGAAGGAATGAATGAATGTATTGTAACTATGCCTTTAAGGCTGTTCCGCTGGGATCGTATAGCCACAACTACAATTCCCTAATTATACAGGGGTCTCCACAGCAGAATGAACCACCAATTACTCTGGCATATGTTTTTTATGTGACGGATGCCCTTCCAGCCACAAACATTAAATGATAAAATAAATAAATCAAGTGTTAAAGCGTTCTTCCAATCTTCTCAGTATAAATGCAGAATCGTACAATATGTGCAATACTGATTTCTTTTATTAACAGAGCAACACAAATCTCCCTGTGCTTAAATTAGAAAATATGTAGCAGTAAGTGCAGATGGACGGTATGTTCCTCACACAAACTGGAGCTAAGGATAGCACCGCGCCACATTCAGTAAATCTCACCCGCAGTCAAAGGAATGGTGGGAACACAACACCTCCACTAGAAGAATTGAACCCAGCACCAGTCCAAAGTGGCCGGCTGTTTCCATGGCAGTGTGACTTGTTGAGCAGAAGTGGGCTTTCTCTCAGAGACTCGCCTCAAGGTCTTTACTGCCTCTCACTCTGATTAAAACGAGCGTTTCGCTAAAAGAAATGTGCCTATTTTTTCGTCAGCTGACGTATTCATGTGATGCGCCATTAGGGGGTTGTTTACAATGAAAGCAAAGATGCACATCATCTTGTAACACTTGTTTTACAGACACATTAAATCAGTAAATCCATGACTAATGTTAAGCAATGCATTGCCTGAATCCTCTCGCACAGTATGCAAAGAAAGCAACAGTCAATCAAGATGAGAATGTATTCAGAAGAATGAGGAATAAAGGATTGTTTTTCCCCCAAGTTTTTTCTTATTTCAAAATAGATCATTGATTAAGTTTCATTAGCATCTCTGGTTCTGTCTAGAACCTTTAAAATCCATGGAACATTTTCATAAAAGATTATTTTTAGTGAACAAAAGTTTCATTAGATTATCCAAATGTTCTTTACAGTAGGAAATAAATTGTTCTTTTAAGAACTGCTGACTGAAAAGTTCTTTTGGGAACCAAAATAGTTAATCTATAGTACTGGAAACTTTCATTTCAAGAATGTACACATTTCAAATTATTCATTTGTTCATTTTCCTTCGGCTTAGTCTCTAGAGGTCGCCACAGCGGAATGAACCGCCAACAATTCCAGCATATGTTTTACGCAGCGGATGCCCTTCCAGCCGCAACCCAGTATTTGGATATACCCATACACACTCTCATACACAACGGGCAATTTAGTTTTTTCAATTTTCCTATACCGCATGCCTTTGGACTGTGGGGGAAACTGGAGCACCCAGAGGAAATCCACGGCAACACCGGGAGAACATACAAACTCCACACGGAAATGCCAACTGACCCAGCCAGAACTCGAACCAGCGACCTTCTTGCTGTGAGGCGACAGTGCTAACCACTGAGCCACCACAATATTAATATAAATGTTATAGTGAATTTATTATCTGCCATTTTGCTGCTTTCTTGACAAGAATGAGCATGTTGAACTTCAGCCTGCTGTTTGTCATCTGTCCTCTTAGATTTGCTCATTTTAAGTGGAGAGTTCAAAGACATGTACTTTAAACAAAAAGAGTGGTATATCGAATTGGATATACTGGTAAAATAGGGTGTATTTTGAAGAAATTACATGTAATTAATTGTAACTTAGACACGGTGCGTCTTCACAACCGCATTACCAAACCACACTGTAAAAAATTATATGATTAATCAGTCCTGACAGCATATGTTTTTAGGACATTGTAACTTGCTAAACTAAGTTAATCATGTTCTAACTTAATTTTATAAGTTACACAAGCTGTTTTAAGTCAGTTTAATATAATATAAGTTCAATGGACCCATAAGGTTAATTTGATTCAGCTTAAATTTAAGGCAACCAGGAACCACAAATATTATAGTGGAATGGATGAGGATTGCAGATTTAATTAATGTAGGTTATTTTAAAATGAATAGTTTGAATTATAATTTTGAACGACTAATGATCAAAGTGACAGTTTGTATGCAAAATTTATAATGACTTTTTTGCCAGTGCATTGTTATTCTTTAGTTTAGATGAACAAGTAATCCATGCAAGTTAATCCACTGCAAAAAACAGTTTGTTTTGGAAATCTTCAATCAAAGTCTGACCCAGCCCAGGCTCATTCTGAAAGGTAACCGGTTAGGAAAAGCAAAAGGGAAATGGAAAATAATGGCGTCATACCGTCCCGTAGCATAGGTTTTAAAAGTGAAATTCAGCTATACGTACTTTTGGCTACATATGTCGTGATATCCAGAAATGTATATAGGGCTACGTTTTCAGAATGAGCCTATGTTGGTCTGACCATTTGCTTCTGCTCTGGAATGGCAGTCCTTCTCTGATGATGTCAGTTTGACAGCTTGTGTGAAATATGCTAAGCCACGCTCTGTCAACCATTAGTTTGCTGTCAGTGAAAGACGACAGGAGGATTGTAAAAATAAAGCCATTTTACTAAAGTAAAACTCTGCAGGATCTTTAGTTAACTTTGTCATTTGATTGGGTTGTTGTAATATTTATTAGTCTTTAAAAGTGTCTATGTTCTTAATAATTTTTTTAATTGTAGTTTTTACTTTTACTCTGGAAAATAACTTTCTTGGCATGTCTCAGATATGTCACTTTTTTTATTTTTTGGTGTTTGAGTTTTAAGTTTATTATGGGCTTGTCCTTATTTGCTCTTTTTTTTCCAGCAAGATTCCCTGTAATTATTTGCACAAGTCTGATACCTGTTTAAATATGTAATACACTTAAAAACTTGTTCAAGCGTCTTATTTAAAATGAGCTGAAACACCACAATGTTTAGTTTTTTTCAGGGCAACTTACTTGTTTTATATTCAATTAAATATGTAAAAACTAATTGCTTAACTTAATTTCTTCATGTTGTCTCAACAAAAATTGATTGTGTGGAATCGAGGATTTTTTTACAGTGTAGATGTTCAGTTCTGTACACTAATTGTAAAAAATACAGGGTGCCACACAATTACTTCATGTTGTCCCAACACAAATCAACTAAGTTAACTTAATTTTGTCCCAAATTTAATCCCTAATTTTGTTTCAACTCATATTAAATTTAGTTTGAACAGGCAGCAAAAGTCATTTTTGAGTGGTCCGTGTAGTATTTTTGTAAATGCAAATGCAATTACCTGCATTTTTCATCAGTCAATCTGCTTGTTGAATACGGTTGTCTCTTTCATAAAGTGAACAGAACAGGATTAATTCAGTTTGAATGGCATTTAGATGCATAAATGATGACAAAATGGTTATTTTTTTGATGAACTATCCTTTTAAATAAAAATGGCAGTGCTGATCTTGCAGTCGTATTTGGTAACAGGCGTACCTTACTCTCTGTACATTACGGTCTGTGTCCATGTTTTACAGGTACAGCGCAATGATCCGGGGACAAATGTCACCAAACTGTCATCATTAAATAAAATTAATGGCAGTATTTTCAAAACAGATCCACAGGGGGTTGTAATAGGGCACACACAGTTTCATAGCTGTTTTATGAGTTTGCCATTAGATCAGAAATCAAAACCCTACAGGATGCTGGACTAAGATAGTCATTGCTAATAAATGAAATAGTAATAATAATAATATATGAAAATGGCTCCTTTATGAACACTCCCTCGTCAGTAACTGAACCGACAAAATTCCCTAAATATACGAATTGTATGAGTCAATGGCACTTGATTATGTGGTTATACAGTTGAAGTCAAAATTATTAGCCCTCCTGTGATTTTCTTTTTTTAAATTTTTCCCAAATGATGTTTAACAGAGCAAGGAATTTCTCACAGTATTTCTGATAATATTTTTTCTTTTGGAAAAAGTCTTATTTGTTGTATTTCAGCTAGGAAAAAAAGCAGTTTTTTATTTTTTTTTAAACCATTTTATGATCAATATTTTTAGCCCCCTTAAGCTATTTTTTTTAACAAACCATTGTTATACACTCACTGGCCACTTTATTAGGTGCACCCTTCCAACTGCTCATTAACGCAAATTTCTAATCAGCCAATCACATGGCAGCAACTCAATGCATTTAGGCATGTAGACATGGTCAAGACAATCTGCTGTAGTTCAGAGCATCAGAATGGGGAAGAAACGTGATTTATGTGACTTTGAACGTGGCATGGTTGTTGGTGCCATACGGGCTGGTGTGAGTATTAAAGAATATGCTGATCTACTGGGATTCACACACAACCATCTCTAGGGTTTACAGAGAATGGTCAAAAAAGAGAAAATATTCAGTGAGCGGCAGTTCTGTGGGCACAAATGCCTTGATGCCAGAGGTCAGAAGAGAATGGCCAGACTAGTTCGAGCTGATAGAAAGGCAACAGTAACCCAAATAAACACTCGTTACAAATGAGGCACGCAGAAGAGCATCTCTGAATGCACAACACGTCCAACCTTGAGGCGGATAGGCTACAGCAGCAGAAGGCCATACCAAGTGGCACTCCTCTTAGCTAAGAACAGGAAATTGAGGCTACAATTCGCACAGGCTCACCAAAATTGGACAAAAGAAGATTGGAAAAACGTTGCCTGGTCTGATGAGTCTCGATTCCTGTTGCAACATTCGCATGGTAGGGTCAGAATTTGGCATCAGCAACATGAAAGCATGGATCCATCCTGCCTTGTATCAACGGTTCAGGCTGCTGCTGGTGGTGTAATAGTGTGGGGGATATTTTATTGCCACACTTTGGGCCCATAAGTACCGATTAAACATCATTACAACGCCAAAGCCTACCTGAGTATTGTTATTGACCATGTCCAAACCTTTATGACCATAGTGTATCCATCTTCTGGAGGCTACTTCCAGCAGGATAACACGCCATGTCATAAAGCGTGAATCATCTCAGACTGGTTTCTTGAACATGACAATGAGTTCACTGTACTTAAATGTGCTCCACAGTCATCAGATCTCAATCCAATGTGGTGGAACAGGAGATTCGCATTATGGACGTGCAGCTGACAAATCTACAGCAACTGCGTGATGCTTTCATGTCAATATGGACCAAAATCTATGAGGAATATTTCCAGTATCTTGTTGAATCTATGCCACAAAGCAGTGGTGCTCAACCCTGCAAAATGCATCTACCTTCCTGCAAAGTTCAGCTCCAACCCTGATCAAACACCAGCTCCAACCCTCATCAAACACACCTGAGCCAATTAATTAGGACCTGAACCGCACTTGATAATTACAGGCAGGTGTGTTTGGTCAGGGTTGCAACTGAAATCTGCAAGAAGGTAGATCTCCAGGAACAGGGTTGGTCACCCCTGCCACAAAGGATTAAGGGGATAAGGGGGTCCAACTTGGTACTAGTAAGGTGTACCTAATAAAGTGGCCGGTGAGTGTGCAATCGGTTGTAGGAGACCTTATTTTAACCACTGAAAAGTTTCTGAAATGGGTTTATTTTTGTGCATGTATTGCTGCACTATGTTATGACTCATTGTTTTGGAAAATGCATTAAAGTGCACCTACCTTTTTCACCAAAGGAAGGCTAATGTTCTTCTCCTTTTTGAGCGTCTCGAGTTTCTTCCTTGCAGCTTTTCTATTCAAAAAGAATTCTATTTTAGCAAATGCTATAATTATGTTTAATAGAGCATATTAATAAAAGCTTGGATGTGATCGTATCGGATTCAGAATATACAGCTATGGAAGAAAGAGAAAATTCTTAGTTGCTATAGGTTTATTCGGGATGGGTTTTAATGTAATAAAGGTCTGAGGAAGAATAATGTTGTAATTTAGGGCTGTTGAAAATTAACAGTTGGTCAGAATAACTAATGTTTTTTTGGTGGTGGTGATTCACGATGATTCCACACAACAATTCTTAAGTCTTTTAAAGTTAAAATGTTGCAATGGTCTAGTTTACACCAGTGTTTCTCAACCATCTTCCTGGAGGATCACCAGCTTTGCACAATTACCAGTCTCCTTAACCAAACACACCTGATTTAGATCATCAGCGCACTAGCAGAGACTGAAAACATGTTATGGGTGTAAAAGACAAAGAAGACATCCAAAACATGCAGTGCTGGTGGTCCTCTGGGGACGTGGTTGAGAAACACTGATCTACAACATGGAGCCTTCTTGGTGATTTTATGCAAAAAGAAAAAAAAAATGGGACGAAAATGAAACTGAGAATTCTATACATTATACAACTTTTATACATCAGAATGTGTCTTGTTTTATTTAAATTGCGTACAAAATTATTAACAGATATTTTTAAAAATATTATCCGATATTTTACTATGATTTACAGAATATTTTATATCAGGGATGTCCAAACTCGGTCATAAAGGGCCAGTGTCCTGCATGTTTTAGTTTCAACCCCAGTTAAACACACCTGAACCAGCTAATCAAGCTCTTTATAGGTATACTAGAACAGTGTTTCTCAACCACGCTCCTGGAGGACCACCAGCTTTGCACATTTTTCATGTCTCCTTAACCAAACACACCTGATTCAGATCTTCAGCGCATTAGCAGAGGCTGAAAGACCTGTAATGGGTGTGTCAGACAAAGGAGGCATTCAAAACATGCAGTGCTGGTGGTCCTCTGGGAACGTGGTTGAGAAACACTGTACTAAAAACTTCCAGGCAGGTGTGTCGAAGGAAGTTCAACTATGCAGGACACGAACCCTCCAGGACCAAGTTTGGACACCCCTGGTTTATACAAAGAGTCATTGGATGAATCACATATTAATAGACTCAATTTAAAGACCTATCACATCAAAAAATTAATTAATTTAGATTTTAATAACTCTATCCCTGCAACAATACATTTTTAGTCATTAAAATATATATAACAATTAAGTGTGATCTTTATATATGTATATATGTACTATCTGTTTTTAAAAGTCAAGCTAGAAAGGTACGCTTTTAGGAGTGATTTTTAAATCACTCCTAAAAGCGTACCTTTCTAGCTTGACTTTTAATATTATTTTAATAGTCCTTTCTACTGCTACATTTTTTTCAGTCATTTCTCTTATCTTGATTCCATGTTTTTATATTCTGTCATTCATTAATTCATTCATTTTCTTTTTGGCTTAGTCCCTTTATTAATCCTGGGTCGCCACAGCGGAATTAACCGCCAACTTATCCAGCATATGTTTTACGCACCAGCTGCAACCCATCACCGGGAAACACCCACACCCACATTCACACTACGGACAATTTAGCCTACCCAATTCACCTATACCACGTCTTTGAAATCGGAGGACCCGGAGGAACCCCATGCGAACACGGGGAGAACACGTAAACTCCATACAGAAACGCCAACTGACTCAGCCGAGGCTCGGACCTTGCTGTGCTACCCACTGCGCCACCGTGCATGATGATATAATGTATTGCCAGTGAACAGCGGTGGAAGCTGTACTGTTATCTACTAGTGACCCCAACTGGCTAAAAACATATTTATTTACATAGTCTGCACATTACTTTCTCCAGAGATTTTGTCACGCTTTGTACATCACATAATGTACAATCGCCTTCAGACATTTTTGCTCGCTTTTTCATACTGTATGACCTCCTTAATACAAATTCAAATACAAACAACAGGTGAAACAAATAGGCCCAAATAAACAACAAACTTCAAAACTGTAACTAATGAGTGTGTCAACTTACTTTTTGTCCATAGCGTCTCATTTAATAGCGTGTCCAACATTTATCCACTTGATCCATGTTCAGCAGATCAGTCTCTGTTTGATGAAGAAGTGCGCGCTGTAGTAAAACGGGAGCGCGCGGAGTGAAGCTGAGGGCGGCAGGCAGGGGGCGCGCATCCAACGCACGTTCTCCCTCGTGTTGTGGTAGTTGCTGTAACCATGGCGACAGCGTTCCTGTGATTATGCAACGTGATGTATTTTTGGATTTTAATTGATAAATATGAATGCAGCGTGCTATAACCATTCAGTCGACATTTCCTACTCTCTCTCTCAAAACAAAATCAACTTGGACAGAATTGCCAAAGCAATTATACAAAGAAAAATATATCAGTAAAATAATTAACAGGCATTTGTATTATTATAACAACAAGAAGGTCGCTGGTTCGAGTCCCAGCTGGGCCAGTTGGCATTCTGTGTGGAGTTTGCATGTTCTCCCCGTGTTGGCGTGGGTTTCCTCCGGGTTTCCTCCACAGTCCAAAGACATGTGCTATAGGTGAATTAGGTAAATTAAATTGTCCTTAGGGTATGCATGTGAATGAGTGTGAATGGGTGTTTCCCAGTGATGGGTTGCGGTTGGAAGGGCGTCCGCTGTGTAAAAACATGTGCTGAATAAGTTGGTGGTTCATTCCGCTGTGGCGACCCCTGATTAATAAAGGGACTAAGTCGAAAACAAAATGAATGAATCATAATAATAATTATAATAATAACAACAACAAAAAAGATAAACATTAAATAAAAATAATAATAAAATCAATACAAATAAATAAAATGGGCTGTAAATATAATGATAATAATGAAAAGAAATATAAATATAAGATTATAAACATAAGAAATCTTGCTTTAGGTTTTCTCTCTTTCACACGCTGTGTCTTAATTCAATTCAATTTAATGAAATAATTGCTTTATTGGCATGACAAATGTTACAAATCACCTTACAATGTTACTTAATCACCTCACAGCAAGAGGGTCTCTCTCTCTCTCTCTCTCTCTCTCTCTCTCTCTCTCTCTCTCTCCTTTATTCCATTTTGTTTATTAGGCCTATATATTTTTTTTTCTTGTTCTTTTTTGTATTCTTTTTGTCAATGTTACTACATTGTTGATATCACCATTAAATACATAAATAAGAATTATGTAACTTGTTAGGATTGTTAAATAGTAACTGCTAAAAAGACACCCAAACCTGTAAATAAAACTAAAATTACTAGACTACAGTTCCCAAGGTGAAAATACATTATTAATCACAGTTAAATTGCAGTGTACATTTTCCAAAAAAAACTGCTCAAAAATAAATGTAATGGAGGCCAGTGCTATGCAGGTAAACCTCACTCCGGGTTGGGTGCAGTAGGACCAGTGGGTTACACGTGGGGGCTCGTATGGGATGGGAGAGAGGTTTAAGGGGGTGAGTGTAACGGAGGCCAGTTAGCGAAGTGCTATGCAGGTAAACCTCACTCCTTTGACCTCTAAATGTCCTCTAGCGACAGACAATAGAGGCTATGGTCTTTAGCCTCCTTGTTTAAACAACCAACTCCCATAAAAAATCTCCGGTTCGATCCCAGCTCAGACCAGGTTGGGTGCAGTAGGACCAGCTAGCGAAGTGCTATGCAGGTAAACCTCACTCCTCTGACCTCTAAAGAGGTCAGATCGGGTTGGGTGCAGTAGGACTGGTGGGTTACATAAATTTTACACATTTTTAACATTTTCAATAGGACTTAATGTGAGGTGATTTTTGAAAAAAAAATGTAATTTTGAAGAATACCATTCAAGTGCCTTTATTAAAGACTTTGTATTAAATGTATTAATGAGCTAATAATTGTCAATGTGTCAACAATAAAACAAAGTTCTTTCTTGATTTTAATATCTGTGAAATACCAAATATAATCTCAATGACCATCAAAGAAATTATATTTTACACTTTGAACATTTAGTCCTTCACGCTTTTATGTAAACTCATGTAGGCCACATGCTGATGATGTAATAACGTCCTCATATTTCCCCTGGTGAGGTTTTGAAAAGAGACAGTAGCCTGCGTGATTTAGGCTTTGCGAGACAAAGAACTCAATAAATGTGTCACTCCAGCTGAAACTGATACAGCATGAATCTTTAATAGAGGTGCTGACTATGTGACAGAAAACAAATCTTGTATTCACACCTCATGCCTCTTTTCAATGACAAGAGTCTCCCATCTTAAATGATACAGGGACATGAAATACTAAACTATTAAACTATTGCCGCACTAAAGGTATTCAGTGGACCATGTAGGTGTCAGATTCGAACCTTCATAAACAATAGGACAATTTGTTTTTCCTTTATATATACATGTGTGTGAATGGTACAACATATCGAAAATGAAAATAAATAAATAAATAATAAGAAACCATGTTTTTGGCAGATTAATTACCACTGTAAGCAGAGTTTTACTGCATAAATTATATAGAGCAAAACTGGTTAATTTATATTTACCATGCATGTTTATCTATAAAACATTTTTGTATTTGTGAATGTCTGTTCACTTTTTTGTATGGGCTGATTATTATCAGTATTGAGTAAAGTTACTTTTTAAAATAATGCATTAAAATCTTAAGTAACTTTAATTAAAAATAAAATACCTTAATGTGTTACTTAGTTATTTTCTAAGTAAAGTAATGTGAAAGTGATATTATATGTGATATTTTTTGCATTTTTTAAATTTTAAGATTTTAAGATTAAGCTTAAATTATAATAATAAGGCTACATTTACATTTAGTAACTTTACCCAACACTGATTATTATTATAGGTTATGTTTTTTTAATAATATATTCCATGACTGTAAATTATTAAAATAACTTGCATTTGCTGAAAAAAATACAAATAAATAATACATATTTTAAACAGCAAAATTGATTAGCAAATGTTTTAAATGTAATTAATCATATAAACTTTATTGTAATAAAAGAGGGAGAGAAACCTTCTGAAAACAAAAACAATTGTGGAAAACTAATCACTTGTCGTTGTGAAATCTTTATTGAGTCTAATATTGGGCATTTATCTGCATTCTTTGTTTACCATGTTTATAACTTTTTTATATAACTTTAAACTTATTTATATAAATATGAATTTATTTATTAACTTTTTTGCAGGTGTAATCCTCCATTTACAGCGAGTAGTTCGGGTTGAATAAAACCCTATAAACAATAAAACATTTTCAACAAGAAATTTGGTCTGTGTTGTATCTTAAATAATAAAAACGCATTATTGTGGAAATATATAAGGAATAAAATTACAAGCAGGCTACGACAAATCTGTTGAAACAAAATTGTTGTAATTTCGAGTGGAATCTGCCGTTGCTAACCGCAAGCTAGCCGATCAGCCGACAGCTAAGTGGAGGTAAGCAGGAAGTGTCTTTTTAGCCAACAATAACGGACAATATAATGGACAAATGAAATAATAATTAATAACATTTACACAACGCATAATTTTATAACACATTTGAGTATGTTGTCATTTCGTCTAACTAACGCGAACTCGTTTCCTAGCATTGAATTCATTCAAGTGAGATGAACTTGTGTTAGCTGAATTAACGTTCAAATGTTTATTAGCTCGTTATATCTGTATATCATTTATGTTTTAACAAGAAAAGATTCATTCCAATATTTTACAATACATCTAACCAAGATATTCGTATATTCCAAAACATTTCTGCAGAATGCTGTATCTCAAATCCTACGAAGCTCCCTACCTAGGCAGCATGTATATTCCCAATTAAATGATTATCTGTAATCACCTCTGTATATCTCGTTTGGGCTTAAATCTAATATGTTTTATGTCTGTCTCCTCTATACAGGCGAAAATGAGGAAAAACAAAGGGAAAACCAATACAATTGAGAAAGAGTTTGTGTTTGAGTTCGAGGCAGGAACACATCACTGTGTCCTCAGAGTGCCACTTCAGTTTCCCCTCAAAGAAAATGTCAGTGATCTTCATGGCCGGATCATGCTGCTTCATAGAATCCCCTGTTTCGTAGAAAATGGTAATTTATTAATGTTTATGAAGTGAAGTGAAGTGAGTATTGAACGAGCATGCGTATGATTAGTCAGCATGTTGTTTCATATTAATGAATACATATGTATTAATACACCAACCTTCTATCTGTACTGCTGTACATTCATTTTTAGACTTGAAAAACAGACTCGGTAGTTTCATTGAGAGTGAAACCTTGGCCGATTATGATCGGGACGCAGAAGCCGCCCTGCAGAAACTCACTTCTGGAGAGGTTGACATCAACAAACTTACAAACTCATGGGCTAAAGCCTATTCTGAGGTAAGAGAATAGTCTTATTTAAATAATCCATTCATCCTACATCATCTGTTTTATCCTCCCCTGGCTAAGTGACATACATTTGCCATGTTTAAAGGACTTTTAACTTAGTTTAGCATAAATCATTGAATCGGATTAGACCTTTAGCATCTTGCTGAAATATGTCAAAAATCTTTCGATGCATTGATATTACACAGCACCCGATAATAGTCCTCAGCTAGGTCAGTAGGTAACATTGCTGTGTAATGAAACCACATCAGGGAGATTAAATGTTTTCAGTTATAGAATGCAATGTTTTATAATTATATGTTACAATGTTTAAAGGACTTTTAGCTTACCTTAGCATAAATCATTGAATCGGATTAGACCATTAGCATTGTGCTGCAAAATGTCAAAAGTCTTTCCATGCAATGATATTTTATCAGCACCTTATAATAGTCCCCAGCTAGGTCACTAGGTAACATCGCTGTGTAATAAAACAACATGAGGGAGAATGAATATTTTTTTGTTATAGAATGCAATAATGTTTTATAAGCATATATTATAATGTTCAAATGACTTTTAGCTTAGCTTAGCATAAATCATTGAATCGGATTAGACCATTACCATGTTGCTGAAAAATGTCAAAAATCTTTCCATGCAATGATATTTTACAGCACCTTATAATAGTCCTCAGCTAGGTCACTGGGTAACATCGCTGTGTAATAAAACAACATGAGGGAGAATAAATGTTTTTAGTTATAAAATGCAATAATGTTTTATAATCCTATATTATGATGTTTAAAGGACTTTTAGCTTAGCATAAATCATT
The DNA here is from genome assembly GCF_903798145.1 of Danio aesculapii. Lineage (NCBI taxonomy): Eukaryota > Metazoa > Chordata > Actinopteri > Cypriniformes > Danionidae > Danio > Danio aesculapii. Next base: position 20,618,648 of record NC_079459.1, on the reverse strand, counting down.
GAATCGGATTAGACCATTAGCATCTTGCCGAAAAATTGTCAAAAATCTTTCGATGCAATGAGATTCGATACACAGTGCCTTGATAAAAGTCCTCAGCTAGGTCACTAGGTCACATCGCTGTGTAATAAAACAAACTGAGGGAGAATAAATGTTTTTAATTTCATAATCATATACTAATATTACAGCTTCCTCAAGTTTTGAAGTGTAGTTTTTTAATACGTTTATCAATAAATAAATAAATCCTTCTTGTGAAACTGAATATCTGTCATCATTCCACATTCAAGAAGGTCAACTAGACCATCTGCATTTGCACTTCAAAGTATTGCAGTTTAAATTCTGCTTCCACTTGCTCCAGCAAACTTATAAAAAGAAAGCAGAATCCGCCCCCTCCCTTTTCTTTTCTATGAAGCGCTGTTGGCTCACTGCTATGCACACAGGCATAACCATTAACATTTTACAGCAGCCAGACACAAATATACATGGATGCTCTCCAGTCTATTTCAAGCCCATCAAACGGTCTTTTAACTACCACCTGGCTGTTTGCGTAAAAAGATTCATATGTTTTTATTTATGGTGGTAATTGAGCTTCCAGGTTGTTCTGCATATTCAAAGCATGTGAGCCACAGTAATGCTTACAGAATCATTATTTTATAAAACAGTCATGACTTAATGTCTTTCAGATAAAATCCTATTGCATCTCTTTAGCAACTAATTATTATTGGTATATTAATGTATCAATAAATAGATAAATAATTAGGCTTTGTATATTCCCATATTTTTACCACTTTACTACTACGACAACTCCTTTTTAATTAATACATATTTTAGGAATTATTTAACTTAACAGTTACTCATGAAACACACCAGAGAATATTTATATTTGTAATATCAATATTGCTATTTTATTTGAATTTGTCTTTGTGTGAAATTTATAAGGACATATAATTCCTAATTTTAACCCCATTGGAATGAATGGAATTTATTTAAATTCCTTTTAGCCAACATTTCTGAAACTTACATGTATATTTCTACACTGTAAAATCCAAAAGGTTAAGGAAACTCAAACCATTTGAGGAAACCGATTGCAACAAACCATTTAAGTTCAAGAACTAATCCTAATGAGTACTGTGAACTTAATCTTAATTACTTTATTTGAGTAAATGAAGCGATTTGAGCACAGTAAAACCCAATAAATGATGAGAACTCAAACCAACTGAGTACTGTAAAACCTAATAAGTTTGAGTGAAAAACTGAGTACTGTGAACTTACTCCATTTAAGTTGAAGTAATGAAGTATTTAATTAACTCATTACCTTCAACACTGAGTTCAAAACTGAGTAGAATTAGCATTTTATGGTGTAGCTAAAAAGCAGATTATAGAAACAATTAGAATCATTTTATTTTACTCCGATTTTTTTAAAATGCAATTTTCCCATAATTGTAAATAGACAACTGAACTAAATAAGCAATGTACCGTATTTTCTAAGAAACACTTGATTGCTGCAGTTTATTTAAAATATCTTTCATTTTGAATGAACCATTTAAAAAGTGGATTCAGTGAATGATTCAGTGACTCACTCATAATGATTTCACTTATTTCATTCCTTGATTCACTTAACCAAGGGTGCAGATTGAATAAAGTACTTAATGAAACAAACACTTAATAATACAAATAACAATCACGTCCCATGCTGCAAAAGTCAATTTACATTATTTTACTGCAGTCAGGCTTTGAGTAGGTATGAATGTAGAGAAATTTAGAGAGGTGTGTTACGCAATTGAACCGTTTTATCACGATTATTGTTTTTCATAATCATGGAGGCCAAAATCGATTAAATTGCACAGATTTGGTCAATAGTATTATGATGAACTCGTAGCGAACTTGACTTTGTGCATGTGTAGGTTATTAATGGTTGACGGAGCATTATTTTATTTTGAAGCAGATTAAATTATTGGTAGGGACATTTCAGTAATTGGTGGATATTGGTGGGGACACGTTCCCTCCATCCATGCCAATTCTACACCCTTGCATTAAACAGTCACTAATCGCCACATATTCCTGTAGCAATGTAATACAATCCTTGTTACTTTCAAAGATTGATTAACTCTATTTTGACCACTATTGTAGACTTCAGTGACATGTTTCTATCTGAACTGATAACTTTTCTCTCAATACTCAAAGTCCATGTGAAATCAAAAATTACAATATGTTTTTGCTAGCACTCATTGTTATTCTTTGGGTGGACAATTAATTTGTGCAAATTAATCCACTGGAAATTATAGATAATTTTGTAATCCTCAATCAAAATCGTTTATTTCCACATTTTCTCTGGTTGCTCCGGTTTCTCCCACAGTCCAAAGACATGTGGTAAAAGGCAAATTAAAAAAAAGTTCAGCTACAATATTCTTAGCCACACCCCTCTTACCATTAGTTTGCTTCAAGAGAATGATGCGCTAAAAAAAAGCCCCGCCCCTTACCCTTTCTGTTTCATATATAAATAAAAGTCTAAAGCAGACTTTAATAATAACAATATATTTTCTCTATACGGTGTGGTTTAAAAGACTAAAATCTGATGGTGCTTCATTCCACTGCTCTTTCTAAATCAACCTCAGTCTGAATGTTTGCTGTGATTTTTGTTTTTGTTTACTAATAAGATTTCATGTGTGTTTGAATCAAGTTTGTGATCTTATAATGACAGCTGTAATTTATGCAGTTTTGTTAGTGGAACAGTTGGTACAGAATGAGTTTAATTCTTATTCTAGACGACACTGGAACATGCCCGTCCCGAAGAAGCCAGCTGGGATGAGGATTTTGCAAGTGTCTATCATGAACTCATCCACTCTCCAGCCTCCGAGACGCTTCTCAACCTGGAGCACAATTACTTTGTCAGTGTCTCCGAGCTCATCAGCGAAAGAGACATGGAGCTCAAGAAGCTTCAGGAGAGGTTTGTGGAGGAAGTTGAAATTAAATCCAATATATGTTGGAAAACTTTTAGGCAGTATAATTTAAAACAACGAACTCTCAGAATCAGTGTTTCTATATTCAGTAATCAGTAAATAATTAGCAAGTATTAAGAAAAAAAATTTCATTTAAATTTAAATTTCAGAGCTTTTTTGATAATACTTATTTACTTAATTAACTATATTATAGATATTAATTAACAATTAAATACTTCTAAGGCATTTAATAATTTTATATGGTATTAAAATCAAAAGATTGTACATTTGTTATAGCCTGTGAATTTAATGTTGAAAGGAACTGATTTTATTTGAAATAGAAATACTTTGTAACATTTAAAATGTCTAAACTCTTTTTTTTTTAACTTTATGATAAGTTGAGTCATTTAAAATGAACAAATAGCTTTATTTATTTGTAAATGTGGTCTTGGTGGCTAATCAAAATAAACATATCTCATATTTATAGTGAATGATTAATTTGAACAATTCAATACCTAAAAAACAAGATTTTTAGCAGATGCAAATTAATCTTTGGAAGATTTATTGATAAAAAAACAAATTCTGTCTATTTATGTTACATTTACCTCTGTCGAGCAAGTGAGTGTTCACAGATCGTTCATTTTTTTGTTTAAATATTTCAACATTTAAGCTTGTGAATGAGTAACAAAACCAAAAATGTCCCAAAATTTGGAACACTCCTGCTCTAAATGTGCGCAAACTACTTGAATTTGTCTTTACAGGCAGGCTGTTGAGATGAATAAAGTCATGCAGGAATTGGGAAAGACCCTGTGTGATCAGGATGTGAATACTGTGGCCGCCCAACACTTCGAAGCACAGCAAGTAGGTCCAATCAGAGAACCAGAACGAGCTGATTATAATAATGCCTAACATCTAAAAGAATCCTCTGTTTGGTATTTTTGTGATGGGAAGGTGCTGGAGAGTAAGTGGGCCAGTGAACTGAAGCAAGTCACAGGCATCCAGAAACAAGAGTACCAGGAATGGGTGATGAAGCTCCACCGGGACCTGCAGAACCCCAATAACAGCGCGATAAAGTGAGATCATTTAGTTTCGTTCAAACAAGTTATGTCAAGCTCAGTAGATTACCTCAATTCATAGGTGTCAAAGTCAATTCCTGGAGGGCCGCAGCTCTGCACAGTTTTGCTCCAACCCTAATCAAACACTGCTGATCCAAATAATCGAGGTGTTCAAAAGAATCTGGAACACCTTGATTAGTTGCATCAGTTGTGCTTGATTAGGGTTGGAGCAAAACTGTGCAGAGCTGCGGCCCTTTAGGAATTGACTTTGACACCTATGCCCTAATTTATTGTAGTTTAAATTAATGAGCAATTCATCGATTAATTGTCAAGCTTAATAATGCAAGATGAGTCTACTTCAGCGGGAAGTTGTCGAGGTTGTGGAGGAATATAGGTACCTATAAACAAAAATTGACAAAAGGTTGAAATTTGATCAAAAGACACATACAATTATTAATAAGGCTCATCAAAGACTGTTTTTATTGCGGAAACTCAACTCTTTAAATGTAGAGAAAGTTATTCTCAAGACCTTTTACAATTCATTTATTGAAAGTATTTTGTCATTTTGCATTATTTGCTGGTTTTCTTCACTGTCTATAAAAAAAAATAAGAATCATCTTCAAGGCATTGTTAATTGACCCAGCGAAGTCTTGCATACTATTACGAACAGCAGGTGTTGAGGATGGCACATAAAATACTAGGAGACAGCACACACCCTTTGATGTTTTGAGTGGATGCCCTTTGGGCGACGTCTAAGGACAATAAGATGAGATTAGACAATCTAAGGACAATAAGATTAAATTTACTTTTGTGCCTGAAGCAATTCGGTTACATAATAAATGTAGTTAAACGATGGATTATTATTTATTATTATTAGTTATTATTATTTATTATTGTTATTGAATTTTTTTCTTTCTTTTCTTTTTCCCCAGTTTTTATTTGGGTACTTGATGTTAAGTGTTGGTGTTTCTTGTTTTAAGTGTGTCATTTTTGTTATATGTGAAGCACCACCATGTCAGAATGAATTGCCCCGAAGGCATTAACAAAGTTTTAAACTAAGAACTCAACTAAGAACTAAACTAAACTAAGTTGCAAATGGCACTCAAGTAAAGCCGCGGTCACACTACACTTTTCTCCCCATAGACTTCCATTCATACCCATGCAAATGGGACAAACCGGAAACGTGAGCTCATGCAACAAGTTTTGCAGTTTGCTGCGTTGCAAAGTTCAAGTTTGGTGAGCTCTGACCTGCTAAATCGCATCACGTGACTGCGTAAGACCAATCGAAGATCAAAACATGACCTCTCGGTACAGAAATGTAAAATATGGATCAATCGCTCGCTTTTTTAAATATATAATCATCTTGTTTAACCCCGCCCCTTTTCACACCGCCATACGACAGAGTTTTGCATGCTCAAACTCTAGTGTGAGCGCAGCATTAGCGTCCTCAGCCAAAAGTAAAGGTTTTAACTTTAAATAAATTACGGTTAGTAATTAATAAGTTAATAATGATTAATACTTTTATTGAACCATTTAATGATTTAAAGCCTGATATACATGTCAATAGTGTCATCTCACACATATTGTGCATATTAAGGAAAATCTGGGGAAAGAAAAAAGGCCAACATTTACTCATGAATGACCATAACATTTTAAAGGCATATGAGATTTTATTAGGTCACTGCATCTGTCTTTATGTACTTAACTTTTGTAATTTTATTTTACACATTCGTGAGCTAAGCATATCTGTTGAGTTAGATGATATTCTAGTCATTTTCAGGTAATTAACAATGTCATAATTATGTCGCCACCCTTTTTTCGTTGTCCTGTTGAGTTTAGCTCTAACTTGCTTCAACACACCTGCCAGGAAGTTTCTAATATATCTAGTAAGAGCTTGATTAGCTGGTTTTGGTGTTTCTGATTAAGGGTTGGAGCTAAACTCTCCAGGATACCGGTCCTCCAGGACTGAGTTTGGACACTACTAATGTAAGGACTCATTTTTGAGTGAACTAACCCTTTAATATAGCATCAGATTGATTTGAAGAACTATCGACAATCATCCGGTTGTTGACAAAAGGGTGAAAATTTTAAAAAAGAATTGAAATTTTTGAGTGAACTAACCCTTTATTCTACCATCAAATTGATTTGAAGAATTATCGACAATCATCCGGTTGTTGACAAACGGGTGAAAATTTTAAAAAAGAATTAAAACTAACCCTTTAATCAATCCTTTAATCAACCATCAAATTGACTTTAAGGATTATCGAAAATCATCTGGTTGTTGACAACATTTAGAAAAAAAGAGGAATTTTCAATTTGAGTGAACTAACCGTTTAATAAACCATCAACAATTTAAGGATTATCGACAATCTTTGACTTGCCAACAAAAGGGTAAATAATTAAAAAAGGAATTTTCATTTTTTTAGTGAACTAACTCTTTTATCAACTATCGACAATCATCAACTTGTCGACAAAGGGTGAATAATTAAGAAAGGAATTCACATATTTTTTAGTTACCTAACCCTTTAATCAACCATCAAATTGACTTTCAAAATTGTCGACAATCATCAACTTGTCGACAAAAAGGTGAATAATTAAGAAAGGAATTTTTATTTTTGAATAAACTAACCCTTTAATCAACCATCAAATTGATTTCAAGGATTATCGACAATCTTCCACTTGTCGACAAGAGTGAATAACCATCGAATCATCTACTTGTTGACAAAGTTTTGAAAAATTTCTAGACGGGATTTTCAATTTGAGTGAACTAACCCTTTAATCAACCATCAGTAATCTTAAGGATTATCGACAATCTTCGACTTGCCAAAAAAAGGGTGAAGAATTAAAAAAGGAATTAATTTTTTTTGTGAACTAACCCTTTAATCAACCATCAAATTGACTTGAAAAATGATCAAAAATCATCAACTTGTCGACAAAAGGGTGAATAATTAAGAAAGGAATTTTATTTTTGAATAAACTAACCCTTTAATCAACCATCAAATTGATTTCAAGGATTATCAATATCCATCGATTGACATTTCTAATTCAAATGTTCTAGTTTCAGACATCCCCTCTTTGACAAGTTGACACTATAGCACTTGAGTGAATAGTTTTTACATTCCAGCCATGGCAAAACAACAATATTTATCATTGTGACTGATGGGCGGCACGGAGCTTCAGAAGTTGACCCTGCTATGTGTGTTTCAGCGAGGAGATCAAGGTGCAGCCGGGTCAGCTTGGAGAGGCAGGAGAAGTGGCGGATCGGCTCTTCGAGGAGCAGCGACAGCTGGAGGAGAGCTTCACCATCCACTTAGGTATGGCGTTTCCTTGGAGACACAGGGAGCTACAAAACGATACATAAAAATACTCACGTATACAACAAAACCGGTGCGGTAATTTACGCCCACTTCCAATGTGTTTACAGTCTGTCTAGAAAGAAAAGAAAGGTTTGTTCATTATATGCAGTTTTGACTTTGAGTTTTTCCTCAATCTAGCTTTTTTTGTTGATAATTCCCTATCTATTACAGTGACATTCATGAATTTTTGTTGTGAATTTTGGGAACACTGTACATACATTTGATAAGGTGAAATCACATTTTATTTTCTTTATTGGTATGTTTTATTGGATGCATTGCTTTTAAACAGCTGTGTAATAGCAATTATTTACTCAAAAATATAAATTAAATTATCCTTCTATTATTATATTCTTTATATTTCCCCTTATTTGATTGTAATGAAAAAAAAACATATCCGCTGTCTACATTTGTAAATAATGACTAAAAAAGACAGATTTGCTCAAGATTGCAATTAACAGTACTATTAAACTATTATTAGTATTCTTTTAACTTAACTAACAGGTTAACTGAGTGAGGGTTAGAGCATGGCGAAGGTCATTTAAATGAATAAATAAAGTAATGCGGATGTACAAATATCAAGGATTGATATATAAAATATTTTAATGGTAACACTTTACAAGGAGGTTGTATTAGTTAATGATAGTTAAACAATGAGCAATACATTTAGTGTTTATTAATCTTTACTAATGTTAGTTAATGCAGGGGTTCCTTATGGAGTCAATCTAGGGCCAAAAATACTTGCAAAATAAAAGTTTTGCAAACCAAAAATAAAGTATTGAGCAATAAATAAATAAATGCAAATCTTCAAAAATCGCAAAAGCGTAAAATAATTTTTGAGAAATAAAAATACATTTTGCTAACAAAAATAAAGAACTGCAGAGGGAAAATTACGTTTTGAGAAATAAAAATAAAATTTGCAAAAAAAAAACTGCAATTAAAATCAAGCAGTGCAAAAAACAAAACAAAATATATTTACAATTTTAAAAAAATCATATATATTTGCAAAAAAGTTTTTATAGCAATGCCCTTACAAAACCTGTCCAGTCAATTGTAATGCTCATTTTGATTTGCTTTTTTGTCGACCGTGAGTTTGCGATGCTGTTTTCTCTTTGCACTTCATGTTTATGTGGGTTTCACTTTGTGGCCCTGAGTTGACAAGGGGGGGTCAAAGGAACTTGGGCGTTTGCGGTTTCTCCATCCTCTTGCGACTCCATCCTCTTGTCAAATCAGGGCCACAAAGTAAAACGTGCAGAAACGTGAAGTGCAAATTGAAAACAGCATCGCAAAATTACAGTTGACTAAAAAGCAAATCAAAATGAGTATTGCAATTGACTGGAAAGGCAATGCTATAAAAATGTTTTGGAAATTTATATATAGTTTTTTTTTAATTGCAAATATTTTAGTTTTTTTGTTTTTTTTTTGTTTTCACTGCTTGATTTTATTTGCAATTCTTTTTTTGTTGGCAAATTTTATTTTTATTTTATTTTAACTTAATTTTCCCTTTGCAGTTCTTTATTTTTGTTAGAAAATGTAATTTTTATTTCTCAAAAATTTATTTAAGCTTTTCGATTTTTGGAGATTTGCATTTATTTATTTTTTTGCTCTACTTTATTTTTGTTTGCAAAACTTTCTTTTATTTTGCAAGTATCTATGGCCCTAGATTGACTCCATAGTACCCAAACTTTTCAGCCCATGACCCCCAAAATAACAATGCCAGTGACTCACGACCCCGACTATTTTCAGAGGTGGTTATAAACATACATATGTTGAATGCAACGGCTCACACACACACCAATAGGCCTATACAGTGCATCCGGAAAGTATTCATAGCGCTTCACTTTTTCCACATTTCTTTATGTTACAGCCTTATTCCAAAATGGATTAAATTCATTTATTTCCTCAAAATTCTACACACAATACCCCATAATGACAATGTGAAAAAAGATTTTTTGAAATCATTGCAAATTCGCTCCCAAGGTTAACAGTGCATGTCAAAGCATAAACCAAGCATGAAGACAAAGCAATTGTCTTTAGACCTCCGAGACAGGATTGTCTCGAGGCACAAGACTGGGGAAGGTCACAGAAAAAATTCTGCTGCTCTCAAAGTTCCAATGAGCACAGTGGCCTCCATCATCCGTAAGTGGAAGATGTTTGGAACCACTAGGACTCATCCTAGAGCTGGCCGGAAATCTTTTTTCACGTTGTCATTATGGGGTATTGTGTGTAGAATTTTATGGAAATACATGAACTTAATCCATTTTGGAATAAGGCTGTAACATAAAGAAATGTGGAAAAAGTGAAGCGCTATGAATACTTTCCGGATGCACTGAAAACATGATCATATTGACAACACAAAAAAGTGCCGCAGTCTAACAACTATACTGTATATATTTTTTATAGTCATTTATTCATTTGTTTAATTTAATATTAATCTCAGCTAATGAGACTTGGTTGGCACAATGTTTACAGCACAAGTCTATTCTTGGTTTAATTTTGGAGATCGCCACTTGGAGATCATCCTTCATGTTCAGTCGCCTGTATTTATTTTTAATGTATTTAAGTGCCATAAAGGTGTCAGAAAGTTTAGGCTGGTTCCGTAAAATCAATCTGTTGCAAATGACCCAACTGCTTTGGGGATAATCTAATGTAAAAACCCAGGAGTTGCAATCCAATGGGGAAAAAAAAAGAAAACTGATGGCTTTTTATTTGCATGTTGTTGTTTTTTTATGTAACTATTTTTATCTTCTGTAGGATATGAAAGAAATCTAGATTTTTTTTAAAGTTTAATAAAATTTATTTAATTTTTGGAAACCACCAAGTGACCCCCCTCTCATTGTCCCGTGACCCCCACTTTGGGAACCACTGAGTTAAAGTATATAAAATTGTTCATTCTTAGTTTATGTTAACTAATATTAGCAATTTATATTTTAGCAGTGCATTAGTAAACGTTGAACTGTGATTAATTAATGCTGTACAAGATTGTTCATTATTGGTTCATGTTAGTAACTATTGAATCCTTACTGTAAAGTGTGATCCATTTTTTAAAAACACATTATAAAATATATCAAAATAGAAAACCAACCACATTATTAATCCAATCAAAATTAATCAAGTAAATACAGCCTTGCTGAGAAACAAACTCAACGCTTTTAAAGTAAAGTAGCATATATGAATTATTATCTGTTCTATTTCTTTTATATATAAACAAATCTACAACTGTGATGTTTATGTCATTCAGGGGCTCAGCTGAAGACCATGCACAATCTCCGTCTGGTGCGATCTGATGTTCTGGACTTCTGCAAGCACCGGCGACACAGCAGTAGCGGGGTGAAGTTAAGACGACTACAAACTGCACTTTCACTCTACTCCACATCTCTCTGCGGACTAGTGCTACTTGTCGACAACAGAGTCAACTCATACAGCGGCATCAAGAGAGGTAGCAATCCCAATTATTCCAATTTCAATGCAATGATCACCAAATCTCAGCATCTAACATACACATCCAGTATTCAACTGTTCCTGTGGCTTCCTCAGACTTTGCAACCGTGTCTCAGGAGTGCACAGATTTCCACTTCCCCCGAGTGGATGAGCAGCTGGAGATCGTCCAGCAGGTGGTGCTGTACGCGCGGGCTCAGCGCAACAGCAAACAGAAAGAGCAGCCCGGTGAGTGACACAACAACTGTGTGTGTTTGTGTCCGTCCAAAACAGCACCTCTGCATTGCACCATCACTGATCTGACTTCAGTGCTACCGCGAGGAAGTGTTCAGTTTCATTCGACAGAGACCAGCTACAATGAAATGCGATACACGTTTTTTTCAAGGCGCACAAATGTTTTGGCAGAAAGTGGAATGCACTGGTACAGTTTTGCTACTGAAATAACTGTTGTGTGTGTATGTATAAGTACTAGATTTATTAGGTATGGGTTTGAGTAAAATGTATTCTATAAAGGTCTGGTCAAATTTCTTCCAAATTTCAAATGAAAATATTGTAAAGTAGAATTTTTTTACAGAAAATGACAGTTGGTCAGAATAAGAAATGTTTTCATTTACCGTGATTTAAAAATCAGGGTTATTTCACCAAATATCAGTTGCATCCGAAAGATTTAAAGGCATAGTTCACGCAAAAATGATAATTGACTCACTATTTACTCATCCTCAAGTGGTTCCGAACCTTTATGAGTTTCTTTATTCTGTCGAACACTAAAGCCCCGGTCTGATCACATGATTTTTATTGTCGGTTACAAAAGTCACTATGTCAGATTAAACGATTTTGTCTTGATAAAATCTTGACTTGTCGTGGGTAACAAATGTGCCAGACTACACGTTCCTTTACAATCAGCCATACCGTGACATCTACGACGAGCGTTATTCTCAAAGCAGTCACAAATGTTGCTATAAAATAATGTCATAAAAACTTTCAAATGTAATTTAATTGTAATCATATTTATACATATATATATATAACTTTTATCAGTGATTAAGGAGAATAATGATAATTACAAACAGAAAATGAAATACAACATACATTACAATAATACACTTGTTGAATCTGCTTCATAGAGATGCCAAGAAATGGAGGAAATGAAGACAAAAATAAGATCCTTGACAGAAATTCCTCCAATATCCTACAAGGTAATTAAACCATTGCTGTATTCTTTCATTGCTCTGTTTGACTAGTCCTAACAGTGCTGTGATTTTTCTTTTTCCTCAGGTGAATTCTACATCACTCGCCATTCCAACCTGTCTGAGGTCCATATCGTGTTTCACCTCTGTGTGGATGATAATGTACGTTCGGGGAACATCACAGCCCGAGACCCAGCCATCATGGGCCTGAGGAACATCCTGAAGGTCTGCTGCACCCATGACATCACCACCATCACCATCCCACTGCTGCTGGTACATGACATGTCTGAGGTAAGAGCAGATGAATGATTTTATATCTTTTACCCATCCTTTGACAAATATTAGGTCTTTGTACCAGAACATCCAACAAAATTTCATAGCTTAAAACTTTTTAAAAGTTGAAAATATTAAACATTTATTTTACCAAGCTCCAGAATGGTTTGTTTATATATAAGGGAATTTGACATAACACAGACAAATGTATTTGCATTTGACCACCTCTAGGTCACAACATTAATGTTATACATCATTTCATCTTAAAGGAACACTTTTTTGTAAATAGACAAATTTTACAAGTAATCTAGAGTTAAATACTTGAGTTTTAACATTTTTAAATCCATTCAGCCAATCTCCAGGTCTAACAGGAGCACTTTTAGCTTAGCTTAGCATAAATCATTGAATCAAATTAGACCATTAGCATCTAAAACAAGAAACATTTGGAAAATCTTCCAATTTAAAATTCTGTTGTTACATTGTGTACTATGACTGATGGTAAATGAAAAGTTGCTATTTTCGTTAAGCATTAAATAGGAAAGTTATCAAAAATATTTTAAAAACATTTTAATATGATGCTAATGGTCTAATCTTATTCATTGATTTATGCTAAGCTAAAGGTCTAAGACTCTGAAATCGGCTGAATGGATTCAATAATGGTAAAATTTAACTGTTTAACTCTAGGGAACTTGTAAAATAAGATAAAGAAAAAGTGGTATTCCTTTAAGTCCCAACAACAAGTGCATAGTCACATAAGGGCAGACAGTTGTTAATTCCAAACACAAGTAATTAGAATCTATGATAATCACTAATGGTTACTCTGGATACTGATGTACTCCTCATGCGCAAACTCATTCTGACAGCACTTTTACTTTGATGTGTGTGTTTGCATTTCCGAAAACCCTTTTTAGAAAGATTTCAGCATCATAAACAAGTGAATGGTTTATTTATCTTTGCCTGTACACTTGCATATAGTCACTTAATTTTACATCTACACTAATCCAGATAAATTTAAACATGGTGTTTTAATCTAAAAATGCTCCACAGCTACACTATCATTTTCATTTGTTTTCCAAAAATTGGTCATCCACATTGAAAGGACCGAAAACTAATTTCTTTCTTTTGAAAAAAAAGATGTTTTGAAGAATGCTGGAAACCTGTAAACATTGACTTCCATAGTATTTTTAGTTTTTACTATGGAAGTCAATCGCTGCTGGCTTCCAGCGTTTTCAGAAAAAAGAAATTGATAGAAGTTCATAAAAGAGTGTGTAAATGCTGATAAAACTTTCACTTTTGGGTGAACTATCCCTCTTTAAAAGACGTCCCCAAAAATCTAAGCTTTTCAAAGAATAAAGAAAAAATTTTGGGGAATATATGGCCATTTTTTGTTTGTTTTATCATTGTAATGAACCTCAAAGTTACAAAATTCTAATGCTTTTTAAAGGACTATGATGTTTTTTGTTGAAATATTTAATAAATATGACATTAGAGTTTACATTTTGAAAGGATCTTTGAAGGAAATCATGAAGTTGTTTTAAGATCTGGATTCCTGAAAGTGCCCAAAGGCTGAACTTTTAAACTGTTGCACACGATTCTGAATGGAGTGGCTATAAAAATGTGGTTGAGTATGTTGCCAATATCGTAGGCTGTTCAAAACCCAGCCGAGCCTAGACTCTTCTATTACTGGAACCAATAACAATCTACAATCTTAGGGTGTTCCAGAGTATCCCGCTGCCAGCTGCAATCATTTAGATGTTTTTGCGGCATTGTTGGAGCGTTTGTCCTTTACATTGGCATTTAGTTCTAGTGCTTGCAAACAAACAGCCAAGCAAAACAAAACGTTCCAGTTCCAGTTGAACCACCTGCGGCACTCCACATGTCTTCTGATATGTTTGCCCTCAAGAAGCTTTTTTATTCAGTCATGCTCTGTGCTGTTATTATTAGGTATCATTAAAAATATTGTGTACACTTATTTACTGTCATTTATTAACCATTCAAAGCATAAGTCTGAATCTTTTCCAGTTATGCAAAATGGTAGTATTAATAAGTTATATTTTAGAATATCATTAAATAAGTAAACAATCACTTAAGAATTCATTTAGGCTAGAGTTCATTTAGGCATCACAATATTATACTGAATATTAAGAGAAATGCTAAATAAGTATAATTACCCAATAAATAACAAATTAAATATCTGATATTGGTACTATAAAACCATATCCCCTAGTAAGTACACTTGAAAAAGAGTTTAGTTGACTTTACTTTAAAAAGTGAGCAAACCCATTGCTTTTAAAAGAGATTAGTTGACTTTATCTAAAAAAACACAAACTTTTTTTTGAAAATAGGTTCATTGTTCAACTTAACTTGAGTTAAACAGTTTTTTAATCCATTCAGATGCTAATGGTCTAATCCAATTCAATGATCTATGCTAAGCTAAGCTAAAAGGTCTCTTGCCAGACCCAAAGATCAACTGAATTGGTTATAAAGTGGTATAACTGTTTAACTTTAGTGTTTAGATAATTTTCCTTTTTTTTTTTTTACAATTCTGTTGTTACATACTAGGACTGATGGAAAATGAAAAGTTGCTATTTTCGTTAAGCATTAAATAGGAAAATTATTGAAAATCTTTTTTAACCTACTTTTTAATATGATGCTAATGGTCTAATCTGATTCAATGATTTATGCTAAGCTAAGATAAATTTCTGAGACTCAAAGATCTTCTGAATGGATTCAATAATGGTAAAATTCAACTGTTTACTTCTAAGGGAATTGTAAAATGAGTCTATTTCCCAAAAAGTGGAGTGTTCCTTTAAGTGCCGACAACAAGTACTTAGTTACTTAATGGGACTTTAAAAAATTAGTTAACCAATTATTATGTTAATAAACTATGTGCATAATTATAACAATTACATTGTCAACTTAACTGTTTCCAGTTACAACGGGTTACTCACTTTTTAAAATTAAAGTCAAATGTGATCATTGTAAGTGTGGGAGTACATTTAAGCATTACAGTGTTATATCAAATGCTAAGATAAAATTAAAATAAGTATAAATTATACTGGATAAATGAGTATTCTGGTTATATTGAGCTATTTAGGATCAAAACCATTCATTTATTTTATTTTTGGCTTAGTCCCTTTATTAATCTGGGATTGCCACAGCGGAATTAACCGCCAACTTATTCAGCATATGTTTTATGCAGCGAATGCCATTCCAGCTGCAACCCATCACTGGGAAACATCCATACACAATCATTCATACAATCAATCATACACTACAGACAATTTAGTTTACCCAATTCACCGGAGCACCTGGAGGAAACTTACGCGAACACGGGGAGAACATGCAAACTCCACACAGAAATGCCATCTGACCCAGCTGGGGCTCAAACCAGAGACCTTCTTTCTGTGAGGCGATTGTGCTACCCACTGCGCCACTGTGCTGCCAGGATCAAACCAGATCAGTTTTATTTTTCTAACCTTCAAAATATGGTCTAATTTAGAAATGGTCTATTTTGGATCAGGCTGTCTGGACTGACCAGTGTCCTTCTGGGTAAATGAAAGCCTCAATCATAGACTCTCTAACCACAGGCAGATGTTGAGGAATGTTCAGTGTTCAGGAAATGTTTTTTG
Source organism: Danio aesculapii (assembly GCF_903798145.1). Taxonomy (NCBI): domain Eukaryota; kingdom Metazoa; phylum Chordata; class Actinopteri; order Cypriniformes; family Danionidae; genus Danio; species Danio aesculapii. Next base: position 20,602,774 of record NC_079459.1, on the reverse strand, counting down.
TCTGAACAGGAACTGTTCTTTCTCCCAGCCAAAGCCCAAGGATGGTTTTAAAGCCCTATTCGAACAGGATTTGTTTTTAGGACATGTGTCTGTAAAGTAATTGTTACTGTGAATGTCTGTAATATTTTATTGTTAAATGTTTGTAGAAGTGTGCAATGTGCTATACTATTTAAATTGTAATCAACTGTTAAACATGTATGAACTGTTATGAAATTATATTTATCTGTGGTAATTAATTATGGTCAATTAAAAATAAAATAAAATACATAGACACATTGCAGGAAACACAATAAATGTGACAAAATACAAAATTACTGTAAAATTCATTCATTTACTCATTTTCCTTCAGCCTAGTCCCTTAATTATCAGGGGTTGCCACAGTGGAATGAACCGCCAACTATTCCGGCATATATATTAAACAGCGGATGCCCTTCCAGCCGCAACCCAGTACTGGGAAACACACATACACTCATTCACACACACACACACTCATTCACACACACACACACACACACACACACACACACACACACACACACACACACACTCTTAAACGACGGCCAATTTATTTCATCCAATTCACTTATACTGCATGTCTTTGGACTCGTGGAGGAAACCCACGCCAACACGAGGAGAACATGCAAACTCAAAACAGAAATGCCAACTGGCCCAGCCGGGACTCGAAGTTCTAACCACTGGTCCATGCCGCCATTACTGTAATATTTAAACCATATATAACTATATACTTTTTTTTCACAACTGCAAATTTATATCTCAGTTATCAGATACAAACTCAGAATCGCTAAAAAGCCTATAAACTTGCAATAGTGAGAAATTAAGTTGCAGTTCTAAGAAGAAAAAAAAAAGAATCGCAAGATATAATTTACAATTGCAAGATATAGCTAAAATCATAACACAGACTTTATATCCTGTAATTCTTTCTCACATTTAGAGCTTTGTCTGTCAATTCAGAGAAAAATTCCCATTTCTAATTCTAATTACCCATAGTAAGTATACTGGAAGTTCACTTAAAGCAAGTAAACCTATTGCTTTAAAAGAGAATAGTTGACTTTATTTAAAAGACCCTTTTTTAAATGGGTTAATTTTACAACTCCCCTAGAGTTAAACAGTTGAGTTTTACCATTGTTTAATCCGTTCAGATGCTAATGGTCTAATCCGATTCAATAATCCATGCTAAGGTAAGCTAAAAGTGCTCTTGCCAGACCCAAAGATCGACTGAATGGATTCAAAAATGGTTAAACTGTTTAGTGGAGCCCTTTTTCTCAAAAAAAATTGAGTGTTTCTTTAAATAAATGAATCAACTCATTATTATGTAAATACACTATGTGCATAATTATAAAAATTCAATTATGTAAACTTAACATTTCCAAGTTACAAGTAACTATTATCTGAAAGTAACTACATTAAAAAAAAAAAGAAGTTTGCTGTTTGTTCAAACTACTTATTTAAAATGAGCAGAAACAACTCAATTCTTGAGTTATTGGGGACAACTCAATTGTTTAATGTTTAATCCACCTAAATATGTAAAAACTAATAAGTTAATTTCTTCATGTTGTCCCAACACAAATCGAATGTATGGGACCCAGCATTTTTTGCACTGTTGCTTTTTAAAGTGTACCAAGTGATGTATTAAAGAACCATGAAAATAAAATGAATGTAAGATCTGAATAGTTAATTTTGAGAAGCTGTGCTCTACAAGGAGTGATCGGTATGTTTGCATCTACTTACTCTTTTGGTTAAATATTATCTCAAGAATTGACGTTTCCTTCTCTTTCTCTGAACAGGAGATGACTATTCCCTGGTGTCTGAAACGTGCTGAGCTGGTCTTCAAATGTGTGAAAGGTGCGCATGCAACTCCACAATGTGTGCAAAACATTCATTATCTACAGTATACTGTATATTAATATATAATAATTATTCAAATTCTGATTACGATTTTCCATAATGTTGGTTTTATACAACACAATCTCACAGAAATTCAAAACTCTTCTATTTAGTGGCTAATCCATTTGCAATTCATGCAATTTGCTCATCCTCCAATTGGGGTTAGGGTTGGGGTTCTGGGCATATCACTTATATAAAAATTGTGTTTTCACATAAATGAAATCGTATGAATTCATATGAATTAGCCACTTTTTCTGACAATGTTTTGTCAATGTAAAATAGTTATCTTGTGAGCTAAGGCTGTTGGGTGGTTGTGGATTGTTATTAGTGGATGTCATTTGAGAGACAGGTTATTGTCCCGCCCTCTTAGCTGTAAACGCATTATCAGAGAAGAGATGCCACTGAAGTCTTTTATTTTTCATTATTCAAGTTCAAGATTATGATGGAACATGAATGAATTAAAATATATGATGTGCACATTATTAGTCATTTAAAATAAATCCAGCACTGTTCCGTTAAAAACAAATATCTGTTTTGATTTCATGTTGACAATGTGGATGTTTTCTCCTATTAAATTTTGTAACAAACATTTTCATTAATGAATAATATTTGGTTGCTATTTTAATATTATTTGAAAACACATTCAAGTTTAACTCTCCTAAAGACAAAACAAATGATTAACAAGGGAAATTTATTCACTTTAAAAAGCATCAATATGAGTAGTTTAATCAGTTTTTGTTTTGTCTGTTGATCTAAAATAATCTCAGTTGGCAATAATGGCTGAAATACAAAATGTAATTCTTTAGGTTTTATGATGGAAATGGCCTCGTGGGATGGTGGAATCTCCCGAACTGTGCAGTTTCTTGTTCCACAGGTAGGTTTTAACCTGTTTGACATTACAAAAAGTGTATTTTTTGTCTCCTAAGAGAGGAACTGTTCAAAAAATGCACTGGTTATTTGCTGGGAATGGAATAAATACAACGATAATACCCTGTGTATTGTTAAACAATGGTGTCCATCGTTTGACACATGCTTACAGGCTCAGGCGACTCTTCACATTCACAGCTGCTCATTTTACTGTTTAGCACCTTTTAAAATAACTCCCCTAAACTAAACCCGTTGTCTAAATGTCCCCCACACACTGTATATTTACACTGTTTAATATAACTATTTGAAAGGTTTTATATATGTAGTATATGTATCCAGTCTCACCATAACTGCATTTATTTGATTAATATACAGCGGGGAAAATAAGTATTGAACATGCCATGTTTTTTCCTGCTAATAATATTTCTAAAGGACCTGTTGACCTGTAATTGAACCAGATTTTGGTAAAAACCTAAACAATACAAGAATAAAAAATAAATAGAACAAACAAAAAAATCTGAAAAATGAGTTATGTGTAATTCCAATGGAATGGCTGAATTACTGAATCATATTTAATACCTTATATAAAAGGTGTTTTTGGTGATGGCAGCTGAAAGACGCCTCTCATATGGAGAATGAAGTCACATGAATTGCTCGGGTGCGAGTTTTTTTTTTTTAGACTTCAACAGAGTGTAAAAATCTTGATGGTTCTGTGGGTTTTGTCTATCAAATCTGATCTTTAATTTGCATTTTCTATTGAATCAAGTCAACTTGAATTCAAGATTAACTGGACTATTCCACAGCTTTATTTTCTTTCTCTGAAAACATTTGAGAGAATGCTGAAATGTCCACCCTGGTTTCATCTTCATCATCCTGATAATGTAGATGTTGAACTGGAGCGGCTAATATTAATTCACAATGAGGAAGGGTAGAGTGTTGCTGAATAACTACTGAGAAATTTCAGCTACTGTCTGAGCTTTCACTGCCTTTCTACACCTCCCTTTCTTTATGTGTTCAATACTTTTTCCCTGCATCATTTCATTTTATTACACATAACTTTATTTGTATTCTAACCTTAATATATATGTTTTCTGAGAAAAAGGGTGGCGTGTTCAATACGTATTTTCCCTGCTTTATAGATATAATAAAAACAGGAATATTCCATTTAAAATAATATCTAATTTATTTTATTTAAAAAAATTTATTCATTGATTAAATGTGTGTACTGAATTAAAAATAAATAAATGAATAAATAAGGGACACAAAATTAAAGCAAAAAAGCTGAATTTTACTAAAATTATGGACCTTTTAATAATCCTTTATAACTAAATTGAAATCTAAAATTGAAATCAATATTTAAAAAAATCACGGAAAAAGTAAAAAATAAAACTGATAAAAAACAAAATGAATAAAACTAAAGCAAAATGTACTAAGTCAAACTAAAACTATATGATTGAATAAAACAAAAATAAATATGCAAATACATTGAAAAATATAAAAATAACATACACAAAATGAAAACTAATTCAAACTAATAATAAAACATCTTAATTGTTACTGCTCAAGAAACCTGTCTTGCTGTTATTATCTGTGTTGAAAACGTTTTTAAACCCTAACAACAAAAAATATATAACAATAAAAATATATTGAAATCTTTTCAGTTTAATTTTAAATTAAATAAAAACAAGCAGAATTTACTTAAGAAAAACTACAATAAAATAAAAATCATAGACCCTTTTAATAATCCTTTATAAATAAATTTAAATCTAAAATTTGTATTAAGTTTGAACAAAAGACATGAGCATGTAAAAAAGTAAGAATAAAAAATGAAAAAAACTAAATGAAGAAAACTAAAGCAAAATGTACTAAGTCAAACTAAAACTTCATGAATGAATAAAGCAAGAGAAATATGGAAAGAGATATAAAATGACAAAAACAAAATTAAAACTAATAATTAATGTCGTAGTTGTTTTAAATGTAAAATTGAAATAAAATTTTATCTAAATTTAAAATCAAATTTGAACAAAAAATCACCTTAAAGTCAGTGAAAATAAAACTGACAAAAACTAAATTAAAGCAAAATGTATTATGAAGTCAAACTAAAATTATATATGATTGAATAAACAAAAATAAAATATGCAAGCACATTTAAAAAAATAAAAATGACATACACTGAAAAAAGTGTTGCATGCAAAACTGTTGCAAACAATTTATTTGTGTTGAATTTAAACAAACAAATTTAATTTAATAATGTTCAACTTAATTTGTTTGTTTAAATTCAGCCCAAATAAATTGTTTAAAACCACTTAATGTAAAAATTTAGTAAATCCAAGGAATCATCTTTGAATAATTTTTTCAGTGTACATAAAATGAAAACTAATTCAAACTAATAATAAAACGTCTTAAATGTTACTGTTCAGGAAACCTTTCTTACTGTTATTATCTGTGTTAAAAACATTTTGAACCCCACCAATTAAAATATACATGATAAATGTAAATAAACAGCTTTTGCTTTTTTGTGGCACCGTGTTAAAAAAAGTACAAACCCTAAAGATTTGAATGACTTCTTATTTATCTTGTTGTGATTCACTGTTTCAGTCTGAATTTGAATTAAATAAAAAAGGCAGAATTTACTTAAGTAAAACTACAATAAAACAAAAATCATAGACCCTTTTAATAATCCTTCATAACTAAATAAAAATCTAAAATTGTAAATAAATATAAACAAAAAAATTATAAGCACGTAAAAAAGTAAGAATTAAACTGACAAAAGCTAAATTAATTAAACTAAAGCAAAATGTACTAGAAAATCAAACTAAAACTATATGTTTGAATAAAACTAAAATAAATATGGAAGGAAATAAAAACAAATTAAACAAAATAATAACTAATAAATTAAAAATAATAATTAAAAATCTTGATTGTTACTGCTCAAGAAACTTTTCTTACTGTTTGATATATATAAATAAACAGATTTAGCAATTTTGTGCCATTGTATGACTGCTTATTTAACTTGTTGTGATTTACTATGTTTTTAAATCTGTCTCTTCTATCCTCAGAGTATCTCAGAAGAGATGTTTTACCAGCTGAGCAACATGCTTCCTCAGATCTTCAGAGTCTCCTCCACGCTCACACTAACATCCAAACGATAAACAAACCACAAAAACAGTCATATAACTGGAAGTACGAAGCACACCTCATCAATTTAGCTTCCCAATTTCCAGACATAAGCTGTTTATAAGCTGTTTTGATCAACACACCATAATTCTGATGATTTCACTGACAAATACTGAGTTTTTCGCTCTTGACTGCCGCATGAGAAACAGGTAATGCCAACACAAGCTGTGTTTTGGTGCTGCATTGCAGTCGACACCTTTCCTTGGCCCCCCAGGTGTCGTGTTTTCTCTCCACAGACAGCAGGTGGCGCTGTATCCGGTGGCGTTTTCACACGTAGTTTGAGGTAACCAAAGCCGCTGATTCCAAATGTCAAACGAAACCATCCTTCCAAGCTTTCTAAGTGATTTAGCATGTGTTTGTGTATTAGGTGCCAGTTGTAAGCCTTGGCATGTGTGCAGTTATATTTGAACTGCGTAATCTTTGGAAAGTGGGGCATTTGAAAACCGTATCGTGTTTTCATTGTAAATCAAACCTGTTTGCGTCATATTTTTGAACTGTGATAACATCGATTAGGCCAGTATGGAAATTACGTCCATTTTTTTAAATCATTTATTTATTTTTTTAGAGCATTTACTAAGAAAATAAGCATATCAGCTACTTACTGTTAAGTCCTTTGTTGGGTTTTCTCCTAATGAGGATATTAACATATGAAGTGGGGGTTAACGCATTTGCATCTGTATTAGCCTTTTGTCAGATACTGCTGACATGCTAATTACGTGTTCATTTTGCTAAATGTCAATGCTTTAAAAATACAGTGCACTTCATCAAGTTACCTCTGCATTTGACTGGGTTAAATTAGTTTAGTTTAATTGCAGGTCTGTTGTGTGCATTTGTAATATAAATGAATGAATGAATCAATACATAAATGTTTTTAAATATATTAAAATGTTATGTATTAAGGTTATAGCAAATATTAACATTAACTCCAAAATAATGTATTATATATAACGTTAATTAATATAATTACTATTAAAACTTAAATGTACATAATTATATTCTAATAAATGCAAAAGAGTAAAATAGGGTTTCAAGTATTAAAATTGACTGCTTCTGTTTCTAATATTAATTATAACATAAAACATTTAATAAGCAGGAAATGTAAAATAACCAATAATTTAATATTTAGGAATAAAATTCCAAAAAGTAAGTTACTAAAAACAAATAAATTAATAAAAATTTTTTTAACTTTCTTAGAAATCTGTGTAATATATTAAAATAATTTAAAATGGTAATATTAACTTTAAAAAAATGTATTTATGTAAAAAAAATATTTACATAGTTATATTTACTATATAACAAAAACGCTAACGTGTATATTATTTAGGTTAAAGCTGATATATGTGATAATATAATATATATGATAATATCAGTGATTCGAAAAAATATTGGCTGCTTTTGTTTCTAACAATCCATTTATTTAATAAGCATATGCTAATATTTAAAAATATATTGTTACTTTCAAGTTTATTCAGATATTCATATTTGCATATTTTTGTAAATAAAATGCAAATATGTTGATCTATTAAATAACAGTGTTAGGTTTTTTACTTTAATCTGTTTTAATTTTTTAAGAATGTATTGGCTCTATAAAGACTTTTTCACTTCTGAACCCTTAACAAGTAGGAGGCACATATGCAAACTATTGTATTTCCTAAAGCTGACAGTCTGCAGTTAAAGCACAACTTGTTTATTTCAAATCCATTGTGTTTGGTGTATAGAGCCAGCATATTGTGTCGATGTCCAAAT